>NC_142359.1:37844196-37916696 GCF_059441175.1 Urocampus carinirostris
GTCGTGTCATCTTAGTGGTATTATTAATATATTCAAGCCAGAGAGCAAAAGTACACTACTCACCTCTGTATATCTATTGATTTAAATCATTACCAAAAATACCTAAACTATCAAATAAATGGGCATTTTTAAAAACATTCTTAGGAGAAATGTGTATTTATATACATAAGATGAAGATCACCTATCTGAAGATGGCTGAACTTTTTTGTTAGCCATCTTGCAGCTGAAGGTACACCTTAAAAAACAAAAGCCTGTCTTCTGTTTTTCTCATTTTTGCATTTTGATAATTTTCTTCTGTTTGCTATCACTTTCTTCTTTCTTTTTACTTTTCAATTTCATATATTTGTTTTATTTTCTGCCCTCACTTTCCATGTATTTTTTTCTTTTATCTTTGATTTTTTAATTTTCCTTTCTTTTTTCAGTTTTTTTCTTTCTTCTCTTTCATTTTCTATTTTTTCCTTTCTTTCATTTTGCTCATCCATCTATCCATCCATTATCTGTACCACTTATCCTCATTAGGGTCGTGGGGGTGCTGGAGCCCATCCCAGATATCTCTGGGCAGTAGGCAGGGGACACCCTGAACTGGTTGCCAGCCAATCGCAGGGCACACAGGGACAGACAACTCGCTCGCTCATTCACACCTAGGGACAATCTAGACCGGCCAAATCACCTGAAATGCATCTTTTTGGAATGTAGGAGGAAACCCATAACCTCAGAACTGTGCTGCACAAGCGCTAACCACTGCGCCGCCGTGCTGCCCCTCCTTTTTTTCATTTTCTTCGTTTTTCCTTTGTTTTCCTGTTTATTTTACCTTACTTTTTTCCCCTTCTTTCTGTTTTTTTCTTTGTCTTTCCGTTATCCAAAGGCTGGGCAAAAATAAGAAGATAAAACGGTCACTTTGAGTTTTCGTTGTTTGTATATTTCTTTGTTTTGTTTTTTAAGCAGTCATTTTGGGTTTCACAACACAATACAGCGACATCTAGTGATTAAATATTAAACAGGGTCCTTTAAAATCGAGTTCCTGTTAAAATAGCTTCTGCCAGCTTTTCTGTGGCAGCAGACATAACTATGTGAATAATTGGCTTTATCTAACACGTGGACTTTAAACTCAGTCAAGCTATGGATAGATGGATGAGTATATTATCCTTCTGAGTAACAGAATTTCATAAAAAGAAGAACCCTGATTTAACTGCACACAAGCACACATATTTATTCATACAAATATAGAATAACAATTTCATATCAACCATGTATTCTTTTTTAATTGAATTGCTGTCAAGATATAAAATGATGTAACATGACTCCCTTGTTCTCCTGACTGGTACAAATTTGGCAGTGTCGTGTGTTGCACCTTAAATGAAACTATCCCTCACAAAGATTATAAAATGTGAGCATCACATGTACTGTATATTCCTGTGGGGTTTTTCTTAGGTCAGTTTGGGATGAATTAAAGCCAAAAGAAATTACAGAATTATCCCCACACACAAAATGAACAAGAAATAATTAACACTGGATTATTGTATGAGAGGAAAAAACATTCCACATTTTCTCCAGCAATGATTGTCGAAATACCAACACCCACATCATCTGCACAATGTAAACTTCGCCCATAAATGTCTTTCAAAATGTACACAGAAGGAACAATATAACTCTGATCATAAATAGAATCTAACTATGACAAATAAATATAAATCTGGAGTATTTGGGTTGAAAAAGGATTACATTCTGCTCACCTAAGAAATAATTATTGCGCAACAACGGAGGAGCTGAGGACATAATAACAAAAGGAGTTAAACAATAAATCTGAGGAAAAAAAAGACATTAATACATTTTTACTTTTAGCTATGACCCAAATCAATTTAATCGCCACATTACTGGCTGTGTGTTTATTGCGAAAGCTACTGGATACAAAACAAGTCTTGAGCTACAATCAAAAACTGTTTTTGCCTCCATGTTCATGTACAAGCACCAAGAGGACTGAGGCAAGATGGGAAAAAAATAGATGAACACGTGAAGAAAGACAAGCAAAAGGTTATAAAAACAGAAATTCCATCTTCTCCCAAGCACCAAATCTGGAACAATCTTACGTTATTAGGCTCAGGAACGCCAGGTTGAACGAAGGGTCCTCTTCACTCTGAGAACTGTGGATTTGGTCCAAGATATCCACCAGAAAGCAAACCAGATTTACATTTTCTGTCGGGAATGAAAAGAACATGCTGAGAGAAATTGCCTTCCTGGTGAAAGACTGCACTGCAAAAAAAATGTATGTGTTGTCTGAATATAATTTCATACTTTCTGCCTAAGATGAACAGAACCTGCGCGGACACAATCCATTATTGCTTGTTGACTGTTGGGAGGGCTTCTTAGCGGATCCTCACATATTGCGGGGAGGTCTGGTCTCGATTAACCACACTAAATAACGAATATCGGTATTGTTTTTTGTATTTGGAAAGAAATACAATACTGTTTGTATCATGATCCAGCACGCTACCATTCGCCACAGGGTGCCACTAGGACAATGGGACTGCAGAATCCCTACACCTGCCTCCAATCTTCCAAACAGGACTCGCATTGAGGACCCAGTATAAGAGTGCTGCACCAACATCTTTTTTTGTCAGGTCGTCATCAACTATCACCATGCTTATCACCATCACACTGGTTCTTGCTTCCCTGCGTTTGGGTCCACCGAAAATCAGAACAGTTTGTTTGCCGTGTATTCTTCCTCATGTTTTAAAGCACTCGTTTTTAGTTGCACTACACCAGGAGTCTCCAATCTTTTTTAAGATGAGAACTACTTTTTGTTACTTATTGGTGCAAGAGCCCCCAGATTATTAAGCATCCCTAAAAGAAACAAATTATCATGTTAATACTATGTTGTTTGTGCTATGTTAAGACCAATTTATTTACCGGAAGTAAGATTAAATTGACTCAATCAACCACGAAAAAAAATACTAGAAAATCACAATGACCCATCACTGGTGAGCTATTTCCAGAACAAGTCTGCGGGCACTTCAGGTGTCCTTAGAGGCACTCTGGTGCCCATGTGCACCATGTTGGATACCCCTGCACTACACCATGCAGTGACAACCAGTGGTCAAATAATGCACACTGTCCCTTTAAGTATTGGTTGTATTTCTAAAACATTTTTCCAGTAATAAGAAATAAATTAAACAAGAAAATTAACACATTGAATAATTTTGTTCATTTTAAAAGGACACACTGTAATATTTACTAGATGTGATTGTATTTTGTAATACAACCAAAATTGAGTGCTACAAAGCACAAGGGGAGAATACAAACTACGTACACTCAAAATGACCAAACTTCTCATTTTTTGCCCAGCCTTCTATAAGGTCTTTGGTTTTTGGGGCAACAAGAGTGTGTACAATTATGTCATCATCCTCTGAATAAGGCTCATTTTGTGTTAAAAAAATACAATTTTAAAACAAGGCAGATCTGTATGCAACATCTAGTATTTTTCCCAATTATGTAAATCAATATGAATGACATATATTTACCATTTACCATATATAAACACACTGGACGTATGAGTGCAGCTCTAGCTGATTTGAATTACTTGGAGAATTAAAAGATAAGACCCCTTGAGCCAAATAATACACAATGTCTCGAAATAAAACAGGTGGGATTAGTATCATCGGAACTAAAAGCCTAAATCGGTATCCCAAAATTGCATGGGGATTGTGGCTGAATTCCCATGAAGCTTCGATGGAAATACTTCAAAAATACTTCTACAGAAATACCACTACAATAATACTATAATACAAAAATACTACCACAGAAACATTACAAGAGAAATACCACTACAGTATTACTATACGACAAGAATACTATTACAGATACATTACAACAGAAATAAAACAAAAATACTAATTTCACAACATTTTACGACAGAGCTGCTGATTATGAATTACTTGTGGAATAAAATAATAAATAATTAAAAACAGTGGAATGTTTTTATCCAAACTATTTGATGTAAAATCCGACTTGGCCAAGCCTCACCCTGACACTTGCTCCTGCGGCCCCCTGGCAAATTGAGTTTGAGAGCCACAATGTCTCTTTGATTTCTCTAAACAAAATGGGAAGGATTACTATCATCGGAACTAAAAGCCTAAATCGGTGTCCCAAATTTAAATGGAGATTGCCGCTGAATTTCCATGAAGCGCCTCACCTACGACGTGTGATTCTGCTGAGCGGACAAATTGTGTTGCTGCTGCTGCTGCATGAGCAGCTGCTGCTGCTGGCGGCGCCGGGCAGTGCGCAGCTTCTCAAAGCGCGCCTCCATTTCCTCCAGCACTTTGGGCGTGTAACGCACCACCAGCTTCACGCTGTCCTTGGCCGCCTTCAGCAGCTCCACCGCCTTCTCGTGGTGCTCGCCCTCTACACTCTGCAAAAAGAAAACTCTTGCTATGAAAGCTGCCCTGAAATGAACAGGAGGAGGCTGCACAAGACAGTAAAAAGTAGCACGGAGCATCAATGCCTGCCCTCTCCCCTCCCCGATGGACATTTTCTCTACTCTGTGCCTTAGTAGAGCCTAAAACATCACCAAGGACAGGCTACATCCAGGTACCCTGCTGCCCTTTCGAAGACATTACAGGTACATCAGAGAAAGAACAAACACAATAAGGAACAACTTCTTCCCAAAAGCCATTACCACCCTGAACTCCCATTTATAGCATAATGCTCTGCACAACCGTCACTTTGAATATGCACATATTTGTTATAGATCATTAACTGGAACAAACCCATAACATATAAAAATGTTTTCAGAAGCATTGGCCCTGTAGGCCAAAATGTTTTTGTTTTATTTAACAAATGTTAGTAGAGGTGTGCAAACTACAGTCTGGGGCCACATGTTGCCAGGCAGGCTTTTAATCCAGCCTGCCAAACAACAATGGTCCTAATATACTGGTAATGAAAATGTATACAATAAATAAAGTACTACTAACCAAAGAGCAAGTTTTTAAGTACCATCTTTTTTCCTCATTTTCCTTTTGTGCATATACTAAATTACTACTACAGAAATACTACAAAAATACTACAAAACTAAATATCAAATTTAGTGCTTAAAGCTGGGACCTACAGTGTAATGCACGTTTTACTTTCATTCAAGAAAGAAAAGAAATACCACAGAAGAAAATACTAAAATACTACTACAGTAATACTACAAAAAATAAAAATGCACCGAAGTTCTGCTTGAAAAGCATCCTTTTACAAAAATGGGTTTTTCTAAGAAGTTTTCTTGAAAAGAAACTTTGCAATGTTCAACTTTTTTTTCACTAAACAATGGTAAAAACTAGAAACATATTTTTTTTCTGATGAAAGATGAAGGTTCAAGCTTTATTTTGATATATCATATATGTATATAGCTACAGAACTCAATTTTCTGTAGAACTTCAAAAATGAGTCAAAATGGATAAAATTGGCTGGCACCTGCTTTACCATTTCCCACACTTAAATAATAAAAAAAGAGCGGTCACTTCCCGCAGGAAATCTTTTCTTTTTAATACTCACCACTCCGTTAACAGACAGCAGCTGGTCCCCTCTTTTAAGGCCACCGTGCCGCTCGGCCACCCCACCGGGAATGATACGCGAGATGTAGATGGGCGAATTCTGCTCCTTGCCGCCCATCACGTTGAAGCCCAAGCCTTCCTCCGTCTTGGGGAGCTCCACCACCCGAGGGTGCGAATGGCCCTCGCTGGCAGCGAAAGCAGCAACCGTGGCCTAGAAATTTAGTTGAAGCAAGTATTTTTTTATTGCTTTAGTGCAGTGCTTCTCAATTATTTTATGTCATGCCCCCCTCAGAAGAAGAAATCCTCTTTCCGCCCCAAAATCGAACTTTTTTAAGTGATCACGTAATATTGGTGGGGACAAAACAAATATTGCTCACCTCACCTCCATCCATGCCAAATCTACACTTTTGACACATTATTGCCGAAGAAAAAGTCAAGCGTCTTATCAGCGTGATTGGGTTGTGAAGTGTTTACGTTACAGCTTAAAAAAAAAAATTCTGGCTGAGCGTTGCCAACATTTTTAGCATAGCAAGCACACTCGTCTTTGCTCATCACCCACGCAGGTCGCAACGATGTGCTACAGGAGTAGACTTTTGTTTGTCTCATTACCCCGCCTGTCTTTGCCTGTCTTCGCATACGTGTTAAATATTTTCTCATGGGGTCACTAAAGAGCCTGCTACACTTCATAGTCAAAGCTCAGTGTTTAATGCACTGCTTGGAGGCTAAATGTAAACATAACACTTTGTCACTGAGACTGACACTGCCCCTAGTGTAGTAGAGCTGCAATTTCACTTTAGCCAGGGTTAATAAAAATAAAAAAGGTTCCCCAAAGTGAAACGCGCCCGCGCCGTCCTTAACCGAACCTTGCGCATCCCCGCCCAGGGAACCCGTCGTACTATTTGACAACCACTGCTTTGTTGTTAAGTTGCACCTACAATTTAGGCCAGTAAGCACTATGGCAGCCACTCCAGCAGCTCCCGTGTTATTTTCGATTGTTCTCAGCTTAGGGATGCTGCTGGAAAAGTGAATTTCCCTTCGGGGATGAATAAAGTATCTATCTATCTATCTATCTATCTATCTATCTATCTATCTATCTATCTATCTATCTATCTATCTATCTATCTATCTATCTATCTATCTATCTATCTATCTATCTATCTATCTATCTATCTATCTATCTATCTATCTATCTATCTATCTACCTTGTAAATATGCATTCCTTTAATCCTGGCATTCATCATCTTTTTTTTCTCTTTTAAACATGGGGTGTGTCGTTTGAGGTATCTTTAAAAAGTGTTAAGTAAACATTTTCTCTATTACGTATGTGTTAACAATGCCCAACTAAGTTTAAATAGCCTTCAAATATATTCACCACGCCCATCTTTTTTTATCTTACTTTTATCATCGGTGTTCCAGCTTTTATAAAAGTTTTCTTTTATTATTTTTGTTCACCCAAACCCCCAAGGAGATGACAAAAGAAGTGTTTGTTCGACGTGTCTACGGAGGTCACGTATTTGCTCGCGCAACACAAGCAGCATGTCCGAGGCTGAAATAATAATTTCAGCCAGAAGATGGGTTAGGGTTAGGCCCTAACCGTTAGGGTCTTGTAAAAAATGTTCACTTTGTTGTTATTAATGACAATGAAGACAATTCTAATAATTAATAATGTTCTGTAACCCCACTCCATCTTCGTATTTCGATGCTTCAGTGCATCGCAGGGTGAAAGAAATTCTGTAATCCGTTATCCCTGATCACATATTTTTGCCGGCAGAGCTTATTTGTGGGGGACCTAGCGGTTCTTTTTGCAGCTCTGTCCACCAAAAGGGAACTGCCATCATGCGACCACAATCAATAATCCCCGGTTGCAAAAATTAGCATGCTTTTGTCGGGCCTGGTAGCTCTTTTTTTCCCATGACTGTAGTTCCGCCTAAAATGAATTCCACTTACGTGGTCCTGATCATTATCACCCAACCAATTTTGCTCCGAGTAGGGACCGGCAGAAGTCACTTTTGTCAGGTGGCGTGCCGCTCTGTCGCAGCCAAAATAATTTGCCTGGTGGTTCCGGTTTCCAACATGGCGGCGCGTGTTTACGTTGCGGCTAGTTGCTATCCGGCTATCCTACTATTTACCACTGTCCTCCTGCTTTCCTTTTTGGATAATTGCGTGGCCAATAAGACCTACAGCCGGGAGGAGCTCATCCGACTGGGTGGGCGTCTAAATTTCGACTTTTCGGGCACTTTCTATACCACCCATGACATCCCGAATGAGCTCCAAAGGGACTCGGGTTCGCCCTGATTTCCCAATCCACCGAAGAAAAAGAAAAATCGAAGACGAAGACGGCGCAAAGACAGAAAACAGAAGCGGGGATGTCGTGCAGGGGAAGCGTGTGAAGTTGAAGGAGCAACGACATGAAGATCTGTCTAATCCAACCATCATTTCTTCGTCGATTCTGCGAGTCAACCGACGCCTGATGCCCAACGCACACGAACGGCGACATCTCTTGACGATCTCTACCAAGACTACAGCTAAGTTAAATGATTCAAAGCTAAAATTTGGTCTTTTGAATGTTAGATCGCTTGCTCCTAAAGCTTTACTTGTAGATAATACTATTCGCGATTATAAACTTAACTGTATCGGTCTTTGTGAAACTTGGTTACGCCCGGATGAGTATTTAGCGCTAAATTATGCTTCTCCCCCAGACTACGAGAGTAGCCATGTAGCACGCACGTTGAAAAAGGGTGGCGGTGTCGCGCTCTGTGGTGTCGTGTAATACACTCCCCTTCCTGCGGTGTCGCTGTATACTAATGCGCAGCCTTGTACTTGTGCTTGAGAACTACCGAGGAAGAAGTTAAGTAAACACTCTATGAATGTACCGTCCGTGCCTGTCTCTGAATCCTACTACAACCCTACTACATACACAACATATTGGCGACGAGGATGACTTGGATCGGAATTTCACAACCCCTAGCTTTGCTTGAAACCCCGGGTGAGCCTACAATGTTGTACATCACGTGGATTCAGATGTTCGAAAATTACCTACTAGCATTGACTGCTAACGAAATGCCAGACAAACGAAAACGCGCACTACTGCTGCACTGTTTAGGCACAGAAGGGCAGAGAATTTTTCTTTCCCTTCCCGACACTGGCCTGTGATGCGCTAGAAACTTTCTTTGTACCGAAGATTAATGTCGTTCCTCAGCGTACCAAGTTCCGTCGGCGTGCTCAGAGACCGGGCGAGACCACTGCTCAGATCATTGCCGCATTGAGGGAATTAATTGCTAACTGTGACTTTGGCACGTTTGCTGATGATATGATTAGGGATCAATTCATTGAGAAGATGTCCTCTTCGAGAATCAGGGAACGATTGCTGTTGGAAACGGACTTAAAACTTGACAAAGCGATCGCTGTTGCTACACAAATCGAATCCGCTATGTCAGAAGCTAATGCTATTGCTCCTGTGCACGTGCCCGACGTTCCTGTGAAGTCCGTGCAACAAAGAGATAAAAGGAATCAGAGCAGTACGCATACAAAGCGCTCGAGAGATAAAAGGAATCAACACAAAACCTGCTACCATTGTGGCTCCAACTCTCATCTAGCAAATGACCCCAAATGCCCTGCTAAAAATGCAACCAATGTGAAAAAATTGGACATTTTAGTAAAGTGTGCCGCAGCGCAATTCCTACTCGATCAGTGAGAGAAGTTACTGTCCCACACCTTACTGTGTGTCATGTAGCCCCTACAGCTGCAGTCCCAAAACGCCTTACGTGTACAGTTGCTCTCCATGCGAATGATGAACAGTCAATTACTACTGACCTGCTTGTGGACACTAGTTCAGCAGTCTCAATTCTGCCAGAGAGAATTTACAGACAATCATTCATGCACTTGCCTCTCTCAAAGCCTACTGTACGTCTGGTGACCTACATGAAGAAGCCAATTCCAGTGTTGGGCTGTCTTCAACTTACTGCTACATACTGCAACCAGAGTGCACATACTGACTTCTACATAGTTCCTGACGGTACTCCACTACTGGGAATGGACCTGTTCACTGCACTTCGCCTCCACATACAAGATTGGCAGATTACAACACCTGCTGCATCGGAGATGAGTCACTCTGTCAACACTACAAATGCTTTAGGCGTTGCTACAGGTTTTATACACAAAGTTAAAGTGCGTGCAGACGTCCCTCCAGTCCAGCAAAAGCTACACAGACTTCAAAATGCCGTGCGTGACAAGGTGTCGGAGGAGCTGACGAAGCTGGAAAATTATGGCATCATGGAGATGGTGGCTGCTGTGTCTCCTGATTTTGCTGCAGA
This sequence comes from Urocampus carinirostris, assembly GCF_059441175.1. Lineage (NCBI taxonomy): Eukaryota > Metazoa > Chordata > Actinopteri > Syngnathiformes > Syngnathidae > Urocampus > Urocampus carinirostris. Next base: position 37,854,041 of record NC_142359.1, read on the forward strand.
CACTGCTGATGAGCTCTTTAGTGCGTGTGAGGAATGTCCAGTGCTACAGAAGGTGCGACACTACATGCAGAAGGGATGGCCTCGTACTGCAAAAGGCCATCGTGTTGTGATACCACAACAGCTACAGGAAAAAATGATCCAACTTCATGCTACACACCAAGGGATAGTTCGCACAAAACAAAGACTGAGAGACAAAAGGGTCCAGCCACTTATCTGCTGTCTGATGGAAAGGTGTGGAAAGCTTTCCACCTTGCCCATTCTTCCACCTGTGCTGCTGCTTCAGCGCCTCAGCCTGCTGATGCTGATGCTTGCCTCCTGCCAAGCAACCAAGGTGCTGAGCCACCTGAACCTGAAACTGAAACTGTGCCCTCACCACATCCCTCTCCGAGTGCACCGAGAATACGACATGCTCCTGCATGGCTTCAAGATTACGTGACTTAAAAAAAAAAAAAAAGATACAGAAAAAATGTGATGTTAAAAAAAAAAGACCTGATGAATGTTCATTGTTTTAAAAAAATGTCATGTTTGTTTATGATGTGATCCTTATACAGTCTGCTTAAGTTTACAAGGTTTACACACTTTTGCTTACCGATATTGACAGTATAGTTTCTACAATATTGCTTACCTTTGATAAATATTTACCTCTAATCTGGTAATGAATATTGAAATGTATGTTTTCTATAAGCTCATACTTACCGAAGAGTTATTGCGTATTTCAGATTAATGCTACGGTTTGTGTCCTATTCTAACAAAAAGGGAATATGTGGTGTCGTGTAATACACTCCCCTTCCTGCGGTGTCGCTGTATACTAATGTGCAGCCTTGTACTTGTGCTTGAGAACTACCGAGGAAGAAGTTAAGTAAACACTCTATGAATGTACCGTCCGTGCCTGTCCCTGAATCCTACTACAACCCTACTACATACACAACACGCTCATTTCTGAAAAAACGCTCAAATTTACTCCTCGTACCGCTAATAATCACAAGTCGTTCAAGGCTCTTGTTATGAGGTCCTCTCCATTGTCAATTTATGTGATAACTATCTATCGCGCACCAGGACCATACACAACTTTCTTAGACGAATTTGCTGAACTTTTGTCTGAACTAGTAACCTATGCAGACAAAATTATAATTATGGGGGACTTTAACATTCATATAAACTCCCCACTCAGTTCACTCACTGTTGCGTTTCAGTCTCTAATTGATGCATTTGGTTTTAATCAACTGGTTGATTTGCCAACCCATAAAGATGGAAACACTCGACTTGGTTCTGACTCGAGGAGTTTCAACCTCAAACATGACGGTGCTATCGTGTACTACAGTTATCTCGGATAATTATTTAGTTACATTTGAGGTGCTAGCTAAATGTAGTACCAAAAAAAACAGAAGGATTCACTGGACGCAATATAAGCACGGGCACAGTTTCTGAGCTCTCAGATATTCTTCCAGGAGCAGTTGCGTCCTTTCCCTCCTACAAAGGCTCTATCAAATCACTCATAAATGAATTCAATGCTACCCTGGCTAGTGCCCTGGATTCAGTAGCGCCCATCCGGCTTAAATCCCGACCTAAAAGATGCACGCCTTGGTTTAATGATGAAACTACATCCCTTAAACAAGAGTGCAGGAAATCTGAAAGAAAATGGCGCGCTACCAAGCTTGAAGTTTTCCATCAAATCTGGTGTGATAGTTTGTTGAAATATAAAGCGGCCCTGGCCTCTGCAAAATCAGCCTACCTTTCGAAGGTGATTGCGTCACAAAAGAACAATCCCAAGGTCCTTTTTGACACTGTAGCATCGCTTACAAGGCAACAGACTATCCCAGATAGCTCCACTCATTCTGGTCTTCTTTACTAAGAAGATCCAAAGCATACAGGAAGAAATCGCTAAAGACAGTATTAATTCAACACATACTAAAGCACTCAAATCTATAGATACACGACATGGTGGCTGTCCAGGGATTTTGTCCCGTTTTAGTGAACTGTCACTCGATAATCTTAAACAGATGGTGAATACGGCCAAACCGACGACTTGCCAGTTTGACCCGCTTCCAGGTTCACTTATTAAAGGTCTCTTGGCGTTCTTGCACCTTCAGTTCTAAATATTTTAAACATATCACTCTCCTCAGGTGTAGTTCCAGCGGCTTTTAAGTCCGCCGTCAATAAACCCACACTGAAAAGCCCAATCTTGATCCAGAAAACGTATGTAATTATAGACCTGTGTCAAACCTACCGTTTCTTTCTAAAATACTTGAAAAAGTAGTGGCACAGCAGCTGAATGATTTCATGTCCGAGAACAATCTCTTTGAATCAATGCAATCAGTATTCAGGGCTAACCACTCTACTGAGACAGCTCTGATTAAGGTAACCAATGATCTCCTACAGGCAATGGACTCTGGCGCATCATCACTTTTGCTCCTGCTGGACCTTAGTGCTGCATTTAACACAGTGGACCATAATATCTTGCTAGAACGGTTGGAAAAATGGATTGGTCTCTCAGGAAACGTCCTCTTATGGTTCAGATCCTACCTCTCAGATAGGACACACTGCGTTAAATATGGCGAATTGACATCTGAGCTATTTAGTGTTACCTCTGGTGTTCCGCAGGGTTCAGTGCTTGGCCCCCTTCTCTTCAGCATTTATATGCTTCCACTAGGTGATATTATTCGCAAATATAATATCAGTTTCCATTGCTTCGCAGATGACACTCAACTCTATCTCCCGATGGAGGAATCTGCCACACTAAACTGTGGAAATTTGGAGGCCTGCCTCACTGAGATAAAAGAGTGGATGTCACTCAATTTCCTGCGTCTTAACTCTGAAAAGACTGAAATGTTGGTTATTGGTCCATCTAAGTCCCGTGACTTATTCTCTAAAACCGCTGTGAACATCGACAACTGCCACATCACACTCACTTAAAAAATTAGGTGTCATTTTCGACCCCGATCTGTCCTTTCAAACACATGTGAAGAAAATTACTCGAACCGCTTTCTTCCATCTCCGTAACATTGCTAAAATTCGTCCAATACTTTCTCAGTCGGATGCGGAAATCATAATTCACGCGTTTGTTACCTCCCGTCTCGATTACTGTAATGCACTACTTTCCGGTCTTCCGATGACCAGACTCAAGAGTCTTCAGCTGGTACAAAATGCTGCAGCGAGGCTTTTAACAAGGACAAAAAAGTACGATCACATCACCCCAATTTTGGCTAACCTGCATTGGCTCCCTGTTAGCCTAAGATGCGATTTTAAGGTTCTCCTATTACCATACAAAATCATACATGGACTTTCCCCCTCATATCTTTCAGATCTGATTTCCCCCTATGTCCCGGCCCGAAGCCTTCGTTCCGAGAGCGCCGGTCTCCTGGTGATCCCAAGAGCCAAAAAGTGTTCCGCTGGTTCGAGAGCGTTCTCCATCCGGGCACCGGTGTTGTGGAATGCTCTTGCCCCTGAGATCCGATCTGCAACCTCAGTGGAAATGTTTAAATCTAAGCTTAAAACTCACTTCTACTCTATAGCATACGAATAACCTAAACGTCTTATATGTAATAACTTGTGAAGCCCTTTGAGACTATTTGTGATCAAGGGCTATACAAATAAAAATCACTTGACTTGACTTGACTTGCCGAGATCCTCTATTCTCGATCGTCTATTGCTTAGGGCCCAGTCACACAGCCGTTTGCGGCTGAATCACGGCCAGAAATTTCTGCCTGTGAGGCTGACGCTATTGGACGCTTTGAAATCGCCATACAGACGAGATACAGCAGTGCTTAACACGCGGTCGGAAATTCACGCGCGGTTGGCAACGCGAAAAAGTTTTGCGCTGCTCAATACTTTAGAGCATGGGTACACAGCCTTTCACGGGCGTATCGAGGCTGAATCACGGCCAGAAATTTCTGGCCGTGAAGCAGACGCTGTTGGGCGCTGTTGGACGCTTTAAGACCGCCATATAGACGAGATACAGCAGTGCTTTACTCACGGTCGGAAATTCACACGCGGTTGGCCGCGCGAAAAAGTTTTGAGCTGCTCAAAACTTTGAGCACGTGTTAACCGCGGGCGGCACACGAGGTAATGACGGGTAAATGACGCGGAACGACGTGCTCTGGCCGCGGCCAGGGCGTGGTTACACATGGGTAGGACGGGAAATTTCAGCGGGTAATCGTGGGTGGAGCATGGTAATAGCATGTTCTGCGCCTGTATCGCGTTGTTATTACGTGAAATTAGCGTGTTACGCGTGTGACGGTCAAACGCCTTTCTCCGCGTATATACAGCGCGATTTGCCGAGCACACGTCAGTTGTGCTCGAGACGTCAAGGGGTGGACATGGATCTCCGTCACTGTAGTGACCTCGTCTTAATCCATTTTTATTTCTTGACATTTATTTTCATTTCATAACAAGATAATAAAATCAAAATGAAAAACTATTACAATAATAATATATTGGCTTCTTCGGTGCCATAGCTTGAAATCTTGATCTTCACGGGACTGTGCCTTGAGCGGTTATGATTTCTACAGCCCGGTGTTATGCCGAGAAATGCATCCCTGCCGAGATTTGCCTCCCCTCGCTACTACAACCACTTTTACCTCGTTTTATCTCACTTTTATATCACTTTTAGGGAATGTAATGGCGAACATATAACCAAAACCACTTCGTCTTGCATTTGTTGGGAATGTAATACAACTCAAACCATTCCGTCTTTGTTTTTGTTGTGAACGTAATCGAACGGGAATGCACAGCGTATATAAAATCCTCCCCCCCTCGCGTGAACGCGCATTCTGCTGCGCTTCCAACAAAAGCGATCGTATTCTATATAAAACGCTTATTAAAACAATAAAGCGAGCTAATTATAACAATTGGGAGATCCTAGTCTATATAACGCATTTATTTAAACAATAAAGTGCGATCGTATTCTACAAAATGCGTTTGTTAACGCGGATGAAAAAGTCACCAACGTCAATGCACGCTTCCAACAAAAGCGATCGCAGCAGAATGCGCGTTCACGCGAGGGGGTGGGGGGGATTTTGCGTAGGAGTCGGATTTGGGCACAACACCGGCTCGGGAGCTTTTATACCCGTGGTCCACACGAGAAAATGACGCGGAAATGACGCGATGAGGAAGCGGAACAGTCGCCGGCGTCTGTTTTGCGGGCATACCACCGATGAACAGCGGGTTGGCCAATTTTGCGCATTTTCCATTGCGGGCAACCACGGCAAAAAAGACCCGCAAAATTTTACCAGCGATACAGACGCAAACGGCTGTGTGACCGGGCCCTTAGAGCAGAAAAAGGCAGAGCACATTTTTTTGTTTTGGTTTCTAGCTGCTAATGTGTCCCATTGTGGATAACCCACAATGTAATCCATACTTTTGCTATGGGCAAGGGTCAGGAGAGCAATTCTTTTCCCGTTTTTTGTGTCTATCATCAACAGCACTTGTGTTGGAGTGATCCATTATCCTTGGTTGACCATTGCTGCGAGCAGTGGCTTACAGAGCACATGTTAAACATGGGGTGGCTACTTTGCGTAATTTCACATATGACTGGGGGTTCTGGTCTCTATTAATCTCGATAAACAACAGATTACAGTATTAAGAATGGATGTACTATACCACATATAGAATTTTGGTTTTGGGAAGCTCAGTTTTGGGGGAAATTAATTATTACAGCTACAAACATTCCTCTGATATCTTAGATCATGCCATCACAATACACACTTAACTGAAACTCTCTTGAATTCTAATGGCATGCATTATTTTTCATCATGAGCACTGATAACTTAAAATGGCTGGTATCAGCACCGATACCGAAACCTGGTATGGGTAGTCGCCAACCCTATTTTTTATTAGTCATTACTTGTTGTCAAGCCACACAAATGTAGAACACAATTGTTTGCCAAATGTTTCCCTTTAATACAGATACCAGGTTTTGGTAATCGAAAATACTTTCAGAATGCATCAAAATAAACAAATACAAATATACAATAAATAATGTAAAAATCTTCCAATCCTGTCCCAATAGTTTTACAAAATGAAACCTATTATTCAAATATCTTTGCTAGGCGTGAAATTAAAAAGCAGCAGGTCGACCTTCAGTCGACTTTGTCGAGGCGAGAAGAAACAATCTGGCAATCGCGCAACACTCGGATTCTTTTCTGAAGATAAAACACTTGGCTCTACAGGGATTTTTATTTCCGACAGAGCGTTTTACCTTGGCTGTGGCTCTTGCTTGGTACTCTGGGCAGCCATTGACGGTGATAGTTTCATGCATGTACTGGTACACCTAAAAAGAAAAAAGTTCATCAGTTGGCCTAAAGCGGGGGTCGGCAACACATGGGTCATGAGTCGCATGCGGCACTGTGATGAGTTGTGTGATGTGATGGATTTTTTCTTGCCTTTCTTTAATTTTGTCAAAGCAATGACACATAATGTCATTCATTAATATTGTGACAAAGTTAAACTTAAGGCAGGATCCTACAACAGAGTAGTCACGTGGTGCATCTGTGATCCATTATCCCTCATCGCATCCAGATGATGCGTTGCATCCAACTTAGTCATTTTGATCGTAGGTTAACAAAGCTAATAGAACTACATACAGCATGTGTTGCATTCATTATAAGGCCTAAAGAAGGCTTTACATTTTTTTGTGGCTCCAGACTGATTTGTTTTTTTTTGGTTCAATATGGCTCTTTCAACATTTTGGGTTGCCTAACCCTAGCCTAACTGTACTCAACCCAGATGTGGTCGGGTGTTCACCTCGCGGATAGCAGTGCAGAACTCGCTCTGGAGCACCTTCTTTAGTGACTGCAACTTGTAACCTGGAACGTCGCCTGACTCCTGAAGCTTCTCCAGCAGCTCGATGGCCCTAGCAACATCTGGTAGGGGGAATTTTTTTTTTTTTTAGAAAAACTGACATGAGACACATGACTAAAAAAACAAAGATACATTGTCATCGTATTCAGATTGTTGTTTTACATGTCCATTATTTGACTAGTTTAAAACCCGGTAGACTCTTAGATGGAAGTTACAATTATTTTTAATTTGTGTCAGACTTTTTTTAAGTCCAAAAGAGGAGTTAGAATTTTCTTATTGCTAATGTTTTGGGCTCTTTTTGAGAAAGTGATTGAGGAAGTAATATTGAAATATGTTACTGCATTAATGTATAGTCATGGTTGTGAGTTTTCCGCAATAGCATAGTCATTTATATCTCCTTTACTTTTAAAGATGCACCTTATGATTATCCAAATATCTGAATATAGTTGATTTACATATTTACTACTTGTTTTGTTCACTTGATGTCTTAATGTAGCCATTGAACTAGTCGTTATAAATTCTTGAGATTGTTTTAAGTTGTTGCTGTTGGAAGGGATGCCTCGAATCCTGCCTTGAGTCTTCTCAAACCACCTGCAGGATTTAGTCTGAACAAAGGACTGGTGTGAAGCAGGGATTTGGGGAATTTTCTACTGACTTATGTTTCGTTTTTGTCATAGCCCGCCGCCATCTGCCACTCTGTTATATACATGATTATCTGCCATTGTGAAAGCGCACTGGTGAAACCATTACAGCAGGCATGTCAAACATACAGCCCCATGGGCAAGATCCGTCCAGTTGGATGATTTAATCTGGCCCGCCGTAGGTTTCTGAGGATGTCAAAGATAAAGCTAGTCTCCAGTCCTTTATTTTTATTTTTTTATTTTTTTGAAGGGGCGCCGCTACTTCGCAGATTTTCACTTTTTGCGGGGGTTTTCGGCGGAACGTCAGCGGACGCGGGATAAGGCGGCCGGAGGGATGGGACAGGACGGGGCGGGGAGGCGGGGGTCACTCCCGGGCCACGCAACGGAGCGAGTTCGGCGGACGCGGCTTCACACGGCGCGATGCGAGAAAAGGCGGCGGGCGTGATCGGGCTACCCCCGTAACTGGGGGGAGCCCGCTCGTCCGACGACCCCAGTAGCGCGGCGCGACCACAGGCGGCTGTCGGCGGGCGAAAGGCGGCGGACGTGCGCGGGACCCCCGTAACTGGGGAATCCCCCTCGGCCGATGACCCTAGCACGGCGCGCCGTTCTCGTTTCCTGGCGCGCGGTTTCGATGCGGCTTCCGCTTCACCGCTCCCCCCCTAACCCCACAGGTCCCCCCATCTACCCCTTCCCCCGCGGCCGCCCGTCCGTCGGCCGGAGCCATCGAGGGCCGTGAAGCGGCGCGTGGGACGCTAACAGCGGCCTCTGCGCCAAGCGCCCAACCCGCTCGGCTTGTCACGGTGTCGTGGTTATCGCGCCCGAAAGTACCCGCGCCGTGAGTTAGGGGCTCGCTCGGTGCAGCGCAAGTATAAACCCTGTCGTGAATTTGTCTCAGATCGTCCCGGGCGGACGTAAAATCGCCCAGCTGTACGACTCTTAGCGGTGGATCACTCGGCTCGTGCGTCGATGAAGAACACAGCTAAATGCGAGATCTAATGTGATTTGGAGCTGCGATTGGCTGGCAACCAGTTCAGGGTGTCCCCTGCCCACTGCCTGGAGATGGCTGGGATGGGCTCCAGCCCCCCCCGCGACCCTAATAAGGATAAGCGGTGCAGATAATGAGATGAGATGAGATTTTTTTTTTTTAAGGTGCGCCGCTACTTCGCGGATTTTCATTTATCGCGGGTGGTTTTGGTCCCCATTAACCGCGATAACCGAGGTCTCACTGTAAATGGAAACCAAATGCTCTCTCTGACCACTAGAAGGCAGTGTTGAGTTTAATTAGCGTGGTCAGTTGATTTAGATATGAAACTGCATACACTCAACTGTTCAAATGAACCAATAAATACATTCAATGCCAAACAGGAAAATCTTTTTCCCCATTGTTTATGAATAAATGTGTTGTGTTTAGAAATGATCCTTTGTCATTAGTGATTCAATTATGTAGGTTAGATTGCTAATGTAGGCTGAATGATAAAGTGCAATCCTGAGAAACAAAGCTAACAATATGAAGTTGACATTCTTTTACTGGGAACAAAAGGCATTACAGCCTTATTCTGTACTCACAAGCTTGAAATAATGTTTTATTTGTTTTTCTGTAATATAAACAACTGAACTGCCCAACTCAAGCGCTTGTTTAACCCGTGGTGTCACACAACCCAAATGTTAAAAGAACATGCAGAGTAAGAAAAAAGTAATTTGATGAATGTAATAACATTTACCAAAGATTTGAAGTTTTTATTACAAACAGTGATCTTGTGTCATATTGGGGGTCTTCAAGAACTAATTGAACCAGATGGCAGAGCAATTAATTCAGACCTGACAGGATAGTTACATAAACAGGAGAAATAATGACCACGAGGAAAGCAGCAAATGTTGCCCTTTTTCCTTTGATAAACTCCCTAGCTAATCGGCCTTGGTTTGTGTTGAAAAGTGGACTCCAGCAGATGCCACCCCAATTAACTCAGACCCGACCTGGGAAACCCGGTAGGAATATTAATTGTGCCTTTTTGACTGAAATCTAATTCATGCTCATTGTGTCTTTTTAACATGTAAAAGACAGGCAAATTTTCATAGCTATGCCTTGATAGGCTTAGCAAATTGATTCTTCATAGTTTGTTGTTTCTTTCCTCCTTTGGCATCATGAGAGTGAGTTCCCATTGACAGTAATTGCACTTCAGTCGCTATAATGTACAAGTGGGTCATTACGCCGGATGAGAGAGGGACAAAAAAAAAAAGGATTGCTCCCTTTTTAACACACAGAGCACAGAGTGGGAGAGGTATGACCACAGATAACCCCTGCCAACCCATGACTTCCTCAAGAAAGTAATTTCCTACATAACAATAACAGGAAGCGCTAAGGTGATACCGGTCCCATATTGTTTTTCTATTGTTGCTCAAGAAGGTTTTTTTTTAAAGAGTTAATTTTTTCATTAAATGAGACTTGTTACAACCCTGGGAAATTTTAACATCCTAGTGATTTCCTTTGATGTAAAAATAAACAAAAATGATTACAATGAACATACCATATAGGGGTGAATGGTTACTAATCGCAGTAAATTAACAATTCCGACAAATAAAAACAAATGGGACACTTTTTAAATTAGAGTTTTTGATTATTTTTTTAAAACCAAATTTTCAGCTCATTTGTATCAAAATATAGGATTTTTTCAAATAAATACACACCAAATGCTCCTTTCCGCCACTAGAGAGAAGTAAAAGTGAAAAAGAGCTGACTTCTAGTCACAGACAATATTGTGCAATATTTCTCAGCTTCACTAGAACCAGCCAAGAAGTTTGATCTGATGTAATTGCCTGTTCACTAATATAACAATTATTTTGTATTTATTTTTTTCAAAGCATTATTCATAGATCTCACGTGAGTTTATTTGTTTGTGACATTCGTGGTGAGTTGGTTCAGGTGTAAAGCTGTATGAATTCAACTGTTAAAAAAAAACATTGTTAAAGGGACAGTGTGTACTATTTAGTGCATCCTAGTGGAACAAAAAAAAAATCCAGTAAAAAATAACATTGATTGAATACTCTGCAAAAATACATGAACTATCATAACAATGTTTTTTTTTTTTTAGTCATAGATCGAGGATTTTTTATTTTTTTCAACACCAATGAATCCTCTCTTAAATCAGCGCCATGTTGTTCTGGAATCCTGCCACTACAATCTGCCGTGTATCACCGGTCTTCGCTTGTACTAGATAACACAGTTCCATTTAGCGGTCAAATACTACACATTGGGACTTTAACACATTTAAAGCCCCAAAAAACATTCATTATAATTTGTAAGGTATGCTACAAATGTGGGCTGAAGAATAAAGCATAAAACTGAAAAACAAAGCTGAATATGTGGCGTTTGACCCGGCCCACCTGAGAACATAAAGTCTGGAACCGGCTCCGAAGCAAACTTAGTTTGACATGTCTGTATGGAAAACATCTGTCTTCGACCAATACATATTCTACGTTCGAAGTTGGAATTATTGGCCCACTGGGTGGGAAACTGTATTCTCTACACCGCTCCGACATGCACAGAAGCTTGAATAAGCTTACACTTTGCACAAAAATTGTTTGTGTGAATGCATTTTGATTGTTTTCCTGCACTACCCGATGGGATTAGTTCATCACTTTTTTTTACATAAAAATGCACAGAACCATTGTTGATTTTGTGCACACCACACCACAAACTAGAATGATTTGAGTCACAAAATCCAGCCTTTTCCAATATTTTGAATTCATACACCTACTGTCAAATTGTACACACCCAATTTCTATTCTACACCTTAAAATGCGTTTTAGTGCCAGTAAAAACAAAATTAATCGTTTACCATTGAGTTTCAATCTTCTGTGCACTATTATCGAAAAAGCGAGGCTTGTTTTTATCGGCATGTTGACACATGAATTAAAGCATTCCTAAAGTGGAAAACAACTTCTCCCACATTGTTGATAGGTTGTGAAACGAGAGCGAGAAATCTTGAATGTATTTATAGTCAGTGGCAGATTTTAGGATTGCTGTGCTGCCTAGCCACGGTATCTGCTTTCTGACAAGGTCAGTATATCATATTCTTTCTAAATTGATGCTAATAAAACGTGCACATATTTGTCAACGGTATTATCTTGGGAGCTGTTCCTTTTGAAAGAGATAAGAGCACATTAAAAAAATGAGAAATGAATCATTGAGAAAGTCGACAAGGATTAAAGGGGTATAATCACGCCTGGTTAGCATGCGTGCGTATGATTTCGCTTTGCAGGTTACATAATGGGAATCGTAGAGAAAACGACGACACCATCATCAAAATAAATCAAGCATTGTCCCCTGAGTGCACTTGAATGCACCGTCCTGCAAGCCAGCACGTGAACGCAACATACGGATGAGGAGTCTGAATGACGTCTGCGTAAATATTTGAATGGATTCTCCCTTTATCGATATTATTCCAAATGACCTAAATGCAAAACGAGGCGGCAATGGCGAGGAAGACACCCCTTACCTCGATCCAGAGTGAGCGGCTGTTGGAGTACGGTCGCCATGTCTGAATGACTGAAAATGTTTCGGTGAAGGAGAGCGAGCGAGCATTGGATGATGGATGGAGGCAGCCAGCAGAAACTCTGAAGGGGCGCACGAGAGAGAGAGGGAGGGGAAGGAAGCGAGAGGGAGAGAGAGAGATAGAGAGAGAGAGAGGGAGAGAGAGAAAGTGAAAGAGAGGGGGGAAGAGGAGAGAGAGAGAGAGAGAGAGAGAGAGAGAGAGAGAGAGAGAGAGAGAGAGGTACCCAACAAGTGAAAGGCAGAGGTAGAGACACATAAAAAATAGAGAGGTAGACAGATACGGGGAGAAAAAAGAAAGAAAGAAAGAAAACTGAGATGGAGAGACACACAAAGAGACAGAAAGAGGGTAGAGAGATCGATACAGAAAGAGAGAGAGAGAAAGAAAGAGAGAGAGAGAAATACAGGGAAAGAGAGACCCACAAAGAGTGACAGAGACAGCAAAAGAGTGGGGGGGTTAAATAGAAATAGAGATGATGAGAGAGAGAGAGTTAGAAAGAAAGAGAAAGGGATACAAGGTAAGAAAGAGACAGAGAGAGAAATACAGAGACAGAGAAGGAGGAAGGAAGAGAGTGGGGCACAGATTAAGAGGGAGAGACAGAAAGCGATATACATAAAGAGACACGAAAAGTCAGACTTAAGGAGAGAAAGAGTGAGACATAAGAGGTAGAAAGGTTGCCAGACAGACAGATGGACAGAGAGAGAAAAACACACACACATAGAAAAAGAGACTGTGAGTGAGATAAAAAGAGAAGGGCCGAAAAATGAAATCACTGAAATAGAAAATGAATGCCACTGAAAGAAAATGTTTAAAAAAAAAAACTATCATCTAATAAGATCAGAGTAAGAGCATGAGAGGAATACTTGTGTATTAGAGTGGACTTTAGGTGGTTGCTATAGAGACGGAACCTGCTCAGCCTTATGGATATGGGAAATGAGCTTGAAGCTGCAGATGAACAATGACAATAAAGGGGAGAAGTCACTGGGGAAATTGGGTGGGGGGGAATCTAGGGGAGAGAAGAAGGGCTGGTCAATGTAGCAAGAAGCAAGGATAGTTAGTCAAGACCAGGAAAAAACACCTTCATCACCTCATGGGCATTTCAGTGCCCTGCTTTTAGGGGGAAAAAACATGAGAGGGCAGAAGAAAAAGGGGAAAAGGGAAAGAGAGAGAAAGGAGAACTAGCAAGTGAAAGAGAGAACAAATGAAAGGAGAATTAAAGGGAGAGAGAGAACTAGACTGAAAGAAAGACAGAAAGAGAGAAATAACTTACAAAAGAAAGAGAGAGAGAACAAGAGATAAAGAAAGGAGAAGAAAATGAGAGAGAGAAAAAGAAAGTGAGCAAGAAGCATGGAGAAATAGAGAGTGAAATAAATAGAGAGAGCAAAATAAGGTAGAGAGAGAGAAATAAAGAGACAAAGAAAGATATAATGAAACATAGAAAGAAAAAACAAAAGGATGAAAGAAAGAAAGAGTAAGGAAAGAGAGAGATGGAAAGATAAATTGATTTAGAGACAAAGAGAAGGAAAAAAGATAAAGAGAGAGAAAAAAAGACAAAGGCAAAGAGGGAAAAGGAGAGAGAGGGAGAGAGAGAGAAAGAGAAAGAGACAAAGGAGAAAGAGAGAAAAGAACGAGATGAATAAATATAGATAAAAGGAAAAAAGAGACAGAGGGACAGAGAGTAAAAGAGGGAGAGTGAAAGGGAGAAGAAAAATGCTGAGTTAAACAGAAATAGAAAAAGGGTAAAAAGTAGAGAAGTGAAGAGAAAGAGGGAAAGAGAAGTAGACAAATGGAGAGAGAGCAAAAGAAAAAGAAAGAGAGAAAGCATTACAGCTACAGTTGTTTTGCAAGTGGCTTGGCTAGGCTTTGGTGACTATAAATGGACACATTTAAAATTGGAGCTCATTTTCCCTCTGCACTACTTTCAGCGTCATCTCAATTCGTTGGTGGATCAGATCCGGCCCGCAGGTCGAGTGTTTGACATCCCTGTTTCACAATCTTACGGCACTTTGAAAAAAAAAACGTTATCTGCTCGACCAGACAAAAATACATTTGTGTACGCCACGTGAGAATGTGAATTATTGATCGCCCACTGATTCCCCGAGTTCCACACGGTGGTCCCCTTCACATGCAGCCGTTGACCTCACGTGTACAGGCTTAAAACGCTCCTAATCCATCAGACCTCTCTCCCATCCATCCATCCATCCATCCATCACTTCATCCATCCGTCAATCCATCCATCCGGCATGCTCCATTCAGGGAGGTTGACAGTGATCAACTTAAGCTCTTTGGGATTAATCCCCATGTTGACGTCTTTCACTGACAGCAAAAATCTCTCGCTGGTTCGATGAACAGCAAATGATGCTCGGGGCAAGAAAGTTCACTTGTTTGTTTCTTTATATATATATATATATATATATATATATATATATATATATATATATATATATTGACCATGCCCCCAGCCGACGCCACTTACCACGAACGGCCATGCACAGAAAGTGCCCAGCGGAATAATAAAAATTTGAAACCCCAGAGTGTTCATATGTAATCAAAAGATTAATGGTCCGCATCTGTGAGTCATGCTCATGCCACTGCAAAAGTGAAATTTTGCCTATTATCAACAATCATAGAGAGCATGAGCTAGTCTTTCTTTCTTCAGAAGACCAAGACTCCATGCGGCCACAAACCAGAGCAGCTCAAGACAACTTTTGTCCTCAAAGGTAAACCAAGAAAAGGTTTCACAACAAACTGTTTTTGGTGCAGGGGCAAATGATATGTCCTTTTTGACTCACTCTGAAAATACCTCCTGATCACCTAAATGAGTTGATTATCTTCAACACTGTCTGTCTCTGGGTGCCCAGCCAGTCGCATGCATGTTTTTGGGAATTGGGTAAGTACTCATCCTGATAGTCATCTTTTTCGTCTTAAAAGCCTTTATGTTACATACTGGACTGTCTCAGAAAATTAGAATATTGTGATAAAGTTCTTTATTTTCTGTAATGCAATTAAAAAAATAAAAATGTCATACATTCTGGATTCATTACACATCAACTGAACTATTTCAAGCCTTTTATTATTTTAATATTGCTGAATTTGGCTTACAGCTTAAGAAAACTCAAAAATCCTAACTCAAAATATTAGAATATCATGAAAAAGTATACAAGTAGGCTATTCAACTAATCACCTGAATCTTCTAATTAACTCGAAACACCTTGTGAGGGTTTCCTGAGCCTTAAAAACACTCAGCTTGGTTCAGTAAACTAAATCACTGCTGATCTGACTGCTGTCCAGAGGACCATCATTGATATCCTCCATCAGGAGGGTAAGACACAAAAAGAAATTTCTCAAAGAGCAGGCTGTTCACAGAGTGCAGTTTCAAAGCATATCCACAAAAAGTCTGTTGGAAGGGAAAAATGTGGCCGGAAACGCTGCACAACCAAGAGAGATGACCGCAGCCTTAACAAAATTGTGAAGAAGAGCCGCTTTCAGAATTTGAGGGAGCTTCAAAGACAGTGGGCTGAAGCTGGAGTCCAGGTATCAAAAGCCACAGTTCACAGACGTGTCCGGGAAATGGGCTACAATAGCCGTATTCCCATGGTCAAGCCACTTCTGAACTCAAGACAACGGAAGAAGCGTCTGACTTGGGCTATGGAGAAGAAGCACTGGACAGTTGCAGAGTGGTCCAAAGTCCTCTTTTCAGACGAAAGCAAGTTTTGCATTTCATTTGGAAGTCAAGGCGCCAGAGTCTGGAGAAAGGCTGGAGAAGAGCAAAATCCAAGTTGCTTGAAATCCAGTGCGAAGTTCCCACAGTCAGCAATGGTTTGGGGAGCCATGTCAGCTGCTGGTGTTGGTCCACTGTGTTTCATCAAGTCCAGAGTAAATGCAACTGTGTACCAAGAGATTTTAGAGCACTACATGCTTCCATCTGCTGAAAAGCTCTATGGAGATGAGGATTTCATTTTCCAGCATGATCTGGCACCTGCTCACTGTGCCAAAACCACCAGTAACTGGTGCACTGACCATGGCATCACTGACCTTGATTGGCCTGCTAATTCCCCTGACCTGAACCCCATCGAGAATTTGTGGGGTATAGTTAAGAAGAAGATGAAAGACACCAGACCTACAAATGCAAATGAGCTGAAGGCCGCTATCGAAGCATCCTGGGCATCAATAACACCTCAGCAATGCCACAGGCTGATTGCCTCCATGCCACGCCGGATTGATGCAGTAATCCGTGCAAAAGGATTCCCAACCAAGTACTGAGTGCATCAATGGACATTTTCAAATGTTTGATTTAGTTTTGCTGTTATAAAATTATTTTTTTTACTTGGTCTGAGGAAGTATTGTAATATTTTGAGATAGGATTTTTGAGTTTTTTTCAGCTGTAAGCCAAAATCAGCAATATTCAAATAATAAAAGGCTTGAAATAGTTCAGTTGATGTGTAATGAATCCAGAATGTATGACATTTTTGTTTTTTTAATTGCATTACAGAAAATAAAGAACTTTATCACAATATTCTAATTTTCTGAGACAGTCCAGTATATCACAATGTCTAATTTCATTGCATACAATGTTTCAGATTGATACCAATGACAATAAAGACAATTCCAATTCTAAAAATGTTTTTCTACCCCTCCACAAATTGAAATACAGCATTACCCAGGGTCAATCAATAAAACAAAATGTAATTGTAATAATTCATATCTAATTTTTCAGCCCTATACCAATACAATACTCAACTATCGAGTAGTAATTGATAACAATAACAGATACTATAGAATAATAAATATAATTCCTTTCCCTATGTAAAACATACAATTTCCTTCACAAAACATTTATTGTATGGAAATGTATTTTTCCTTTGATTTATATTCCCTAATTTTTGGTTGTTGGTATTGTACACCATCACATGTACAAATACTTTCTGTGTTTGCACTTCATTTTGATGTCTGGGAGAAGCGTAAAATTAATTCCCCATGGAACTAAAGATTTTTGATTGTGTTTAAAGGGGATTGAGTTAAAAGTGAAGCATAGTTTGTGAAACTCTTTTATCTTTGTACAGTGTGATGTTCATTAAAGTCTTGTGGGATACAATTCCTGAGTTTCCTTTTCTTTGGCACTGCAAGACACTACTTTTGATAAGATGCCGAGGTACCGTAAGTTTCAAGGTTCTTTTCCAAAAAATTATTGCTTGTTTGTTTTTATTTGTTTTGTAGTCTTCTATATTTTGACTACAAAAAATATCCAACGGTTGCTCATTTACATTACTTAGCCAAATTCAGTGTGTTGTGACAGCTTCAAAAATTCAAAACCAAAAAAACAATAGAAATACCAATCATATTGGATTATATAGACATGATAATATACGGGAGTTTAAAAGGCTATCTGGAAGTTAACCAATTCTGCTGATTTTTTGCTTTCGATAGGTCCATAATGAACCTGTGGTGTTATTTGAAAAAAAAAAAAAAACACCATACACAAGATCCTTAACTGTTTATATATATATATATATATATATATATATATATAAAATGTGTGTGTGTGTGTGTATATGTGTATATATATATATATATATATATATATATATAAATTCACAGTGTGCTTTTTCTCCTTATACTCGTGCCACAAACTCCCTTTACGGGTCAACCATTGACATCATAGTACGTTCTCATGACACTTGACCCAGTTTGTATAGACTTTCATGCTTACAGAATGCTAGTTCTGATAAATGCCTTCACTAGCTAATGTCTATGATGCTCTTTTGTTGTAATAACACAAGCAACATTGCACTTTATTAGACCACAGACAGACTGACAGTGGATTTGAAATGGAGTTAAAACACAGAAATTAGGTTTAACCAGACTGTTTAATACGTCTGGTGGAAAATTATAATCATACTGCTGGGAATTTGTACTTGAATTGTATTTAGCGAGAAGCTTGCTTAACACATTCACATTGCAGAACTGAAATTATTATTCTTATTTGCTTCAGATTATACATATTGTATCGTAGAATGCCATTGGCTCGTATATGAATTTAATCTAGCAAGTAAAATTAAAGGTAAAAATCTGCTGCATGTCACCCTTTGTAAAGCGGGACGTTTATTTAGACTCATGAAATTGAGAAGATACAGTACTCACCCCTTTTTCACGGACCACAACTATACCATTTTCACCATACATTGCACAATACCTGCAGATGTTCTGACTCTCTCCCTCTATTTCTCTCTCTCATATATATATATATATATATATATATATATATATATATATATATATATATATATATATATATATATATATATATATATATTATTTTTTTGTAAGTAAGTTGATCCCTTAACCACTATGGTCTTAGGGGCACCATTTCCTGTAGTGTGTCTTGGGCAAATACAGCCTGGTGGCACCCATCCCTCCCCAGGCCAACAAATGTTGTTAAGGGATATACTGTATGTGTTGGCTTGGAGAGGGATGGGCGCCACCGGGCTGTACTTGCCCAAGACACACTGCAGGAAATGGTGTCCCTACAACCTTAGTAGTTAAAGGAAACACCCACCTATTTTGTTCCTTTTCCTTTGTATTATTTAGCGCCTCATGGTGGTAAAAAAAAAAATACAACCATATTCATATTAAAAAGAAAAAAAAATGAAAATTAAGAAATAAATTGTGTTCATGTTGTGATTAGAGCTATACAAATAAACATGACTATGACTATGAGTACTACTATGATAGTCCGCCATCATGCTTGTTTGGGCACCCAAAAACCTTGCTACCAGCTCAGTAGCCTAGATGGTAGGGCGCCCGCTTTGAGACTGGGAGGTCGCTGGTACACGCCTCGGCCGAGTCATACCTAAGACTTATAACATTGGTAAAAATGGCGGCACCCTCTGTTGGCTGCGGCTGCATCGGCTCGCTACAACGGGTCAGGTGTATCGACATTTCGTTCTGTGTACATTGTTACAAAGAATGACAATACAAAGGAAATTATTATTATTATAACCACGCCTCTTTTTACACGCTGTAAACACATTTACTTCATGACATCATGATATGTATTCAAAATGTAATTGACTTTGGAATCAGGTTTAAAATTTGAAGCACAGACGCCCTTTTGGACTTATGTTCTGGTTTAAAATCTACAAAAGTATTTCATTTTGATACTAGAGTCTCACTGCTTCATTTCTAAATGAGTTATGACTCGTTTTTATAATTAAAAGTAATTTTGCTTACTAATTTGTTTTTTTTACTAGGTACACAATCATTTGGCCACAAATCAATAAATGCCTATTGTGACTAACCACAGTTAGGTTTCAATTTTTCTTCTTTTTTCAGATACCTATTTGCTGAAGCACCTGTGTCAAAATCACAGCCTACCGTTTGGCCCGCCACATCCTTTTTTGTCGCCCGCGAGGGCATAAAATGTCCAAACCTCTAAAAATAAACAGGTCCAAATAGTTCTTTGAACTATTACATTTCCCACGACGCCTGTCGACTATGAACAATATCCGCAAAGTGACGGCTCACCTGCTCAGACGCCGGTATTTCCATATCAATGTCAATGTCTGGGATTGAGAAATAAAGGGTCATAAAATGCCCAAAAATATTTTGTTATTTTAGTGTATATAAGAGATTATTTCGTTCTCGGATCGTGCTCATATCTGGAACAGTTCAACTCTCAGGTGAATTTTCCTGTTACAAAATAACTGACAACCAATTAATTTGTTCCTGGCCTACCAAACGCATCCAAGTTAACCTTTAATAGCTATTAAACACACCTCTCCGGCCTCTAAAAACAAATTCAAATAGTGAAATTCAAAACTGCAGTCATAAAACAACATATGGTGGTTTGAGGCCCCCGCCTTAATATGAAATGTGTATGTTCGGCCTATTTTTACTGATTGATTGATTTATTATATCAGTCATTCATGTTTTATGTTTATTTCTGTAGAAAATGTATTTTATTACTCAATTATTTGCTGAATTGTTGTTGAATAATTTCTTACTGATTCTAATATAGTTTACTTGATATTTATAACTTATTTTGCCTGGGGAAAAAAAAGAGTTATCTCTTGTTATAATGTTGTGTACTTTTCCCAGTTTCACTACTTCATGGATTTGAGTCGTGCATTGTGCTCAGAATTCGGATTGACTAAACAGTCCCAAAATTGGCAGTTAGTGGTCATTAAAAAAAAGTTTACAGTAATAAGTACATTTGTTTGTAAAAGGAAAACCTGGTTGTGTGAAAAGGTTTTGTTATTTGATTTGAATTCATTGTAGTGAATTTAATTGTATAATACTTGTTAAAATAAATGTTTCCACTTCATGGATTTCGCCTATCAGGGGTTCATTTAGAAACCTAACTCCTGCAATAAAAAGGGGATAACACTGGAATGTTTTCATCTGAGATTTTCTTTTGGAAAATCCAATCCGGCCCCACCTCACCTGGCGATCCCCTAGAATAGATAATTGAGTTTGAGACCCCTGGTGTAGTGCAACTGAAAACGAGTGCTAAACTGCATGAAGAAACTACAAACTACAGAAATTTAGAGTGACCAAACGACACAATTTTCTTCTATTTTATCTGCCCAGCCTATAATAATAATAATTTCCTTTGTATTGTCATTCTTTGTAACAATGTACACAGAACGAAATGTCGATACACCTGACCCGTTGTAGCAAACGATGCAGCCGCAGCCAACAGAGGGCGCCGCCATTATACCAATTAGGTATGTCTCGGCCGAGGCGCGAACCAGCGACCTCCCAGTCTCAAAGCGGGCACACTACCATCTAGGCTACTGAGCTGGTAGCAAGGTTTTTGGGTGCCCAAACAAGCATGATGGCGGACTATCATAGTAGTACTCGACCAAGTTCGAAGTTTAAATTCATAATGATGCAAACTGAAAGATTCTTCCATTCGGTCGCCACTGACCGTCCCGGAAGTGTTTGTGTGTTTTTGTTTTTTTTGCTGGGGGAGGGGAGGGAAAAGGTTTTCAAAAGTAGAAAAGAAGGGGGGGAAACATGCACGCGCAAATCCCTAAACTCTGCACCAGGAGAAGCAACTTTGTTGGTCGCCTATGGAATGTTTGTGTTTGTAGGAAAACAGAAACACTCACAGTGGGACGCGGCTTCGCCGGCGATGCACGCGAGGCGGCGGCGGAGCGCTACGGCCGTGCTTTCGCGGCTGCCCGAGACCGGCCGGAGCAGTATTGGGGAGAAGTGGGTCAGTGCATACGATGGTTCGAACCCTGGAGAAAAACATTGGACTTAAAGGACAAAGTCTTTCCAAACTGGTAGGTTTTTAAGCGGGGATCCTGTGAAAATCTGAAGTTTGCAATTGCAACGCGAATACACTATCTATACATGCCAATAACAAAGTGAGATTTCTTTGCAAAAAAAAACCCAAAACAAAAAACATAACAATCTTAATGTTAAGATATCTTTTGGGGGCAAACTTAAAACTGGATTCGAAAGTTAACATAGTGAGTTTGCATTAAGTTATGTTGCATAGAAGTGGAAATAAGCGGCCAATAAAACCGAAATCCTAAAACTGATCGTTACAACGGAATTCTTTATTCAACGTACTCTGAACTATTCTAAATCATCATATTCCCTTAAATTATTTTCCAAGACTACTATTTGTTTATTTTCAATGTTTTTGTCTTAATGCTGTCAATGTTATAACATAAAAGCGACTTACATGTTTGGTTTAAGATCAGGCGATGGTGTAATTGTAATCCTGTGCAGTCCTTGAGACATATTGTGATTAATCCAGTCTGCGTTTAGCACTTTTCAAGTCAATGAAGACCTCCCAAAGCGCTTTACAATGTGCTTCACACTTCCCTTTTTACACAACAACTAACTGATAGCAGCGTCAGCCATGCAAGGCAACCAACTACCTGCTATCGGGGGCATTAGGGATTCAGTGTCTTGCCCAAGGACACTTCGACATATAACATGGAGAAGCCGAGAAACGAAACTGCGACTTCTTGATCCCAAGAAATGCGCTTTACCTCCTGAGCTACTGCTGCCCCAAAGGGCTTTACAAAAAAATGTGACTTGACTGGCCTACAGTTTATTTTTGCTTCGCTTTTTAATGTTGTCAACTGCTGTATTTGTCAATGCTTGTGGTTTATGTGTTTGAGCAAACTTCCTTTAATAAACATCCTTATCATCAAAATACACAAATAGATTAGCACAATTCTGATACACTCTGGCCTAGAAGGCTATTTACACGAGAGATGTTCAATCATAATGTCATTTATTTATCCACTTTTGACCTGAGGTTTGTAGTTTGTTGTCAACTATGTAAATATTAATACTTTTCATCATTAATACAACTTAAGGTAAGTGATGAAAACTGTAGGGCCCTGTAAGGAAATATTTATTCTTGTGATCTAAGTAATCAATTATTTCAGTAAAAAAAAGCAATAACATAAAGAAAGAAAATTTACTTTTGTGATTTATAAAAGTAACCTTTGCAGGATTTGCTCGACATAATTGGCTAATTTTTTCTTCCCTCTTTTGTGAGGTTTGTCGGCGGCAAGCTAAACATGTGCTACAACGCTGTAGATGTTCACGTTGAAGGTGGCCGCGGCAACCAGGCTGCCATCATCTACGACAGCCCAGTGACCAGCACCAAGCAGATCATCACCTACCGAGAACTCCAGGTCCAGGTAAAGAGCATTTATTTAATAAAGTTCCGGCGTCCTCCTATTAAAATATTGAGCAACTTCAGCAGAATGTTATGGAAAAATTGGAATGTGTGACTTTTCCCCTTATGAAATAAGAACAATTATTGTATCGGTGACATGTTCAACAAAGAAGCGTCTTGCCACAATGAGAAGAACGTAGGGAATATTAATCACTGGAAACTTTGTATGCGAAAGCTTATTTCTCATTGGCTTTTAAATCTGCCCAAGAAAAACAAAAATAAATCATTTTAATTGCAGGCAAAATAATAGATCAATATATATATAAAGAACTGGGCGGCACGGCGGTTGAATTTTTAGCGCATACGCGGCACAGTTCTGAGGTCATGGGATCGAATCCTCCTGTGCGGAGTTTGCATGTTGAATCAGATCAGGAGACTTCTCCTGCTACTGGTAACAATGGAAACCAGTCCTGTTTCATGTGGGGGAGCAAAACCCTACTCAAAAAAATATTGCCCAAGCCACTCCACAGGAAGTGATGCCCCTTTCCTACGATCCAGGTGGTTAAGGGTTCTGTGATCTGTGAACAGAAATTAAGGAACATTATCACAATAGTCAAATTTTTTGAGACAGTCCTGGATGTCTATCTATCTATCTTTACTATATATATATATATATATATATATATATATATATATATATATATATATATATAATTTTCTTGCATGCAAGTGAAATCATTTATTGGTTTGTTTTTCTTCAGCTTATTTTAACAGCCAATGAGAAAAATTTAGCTTTGACACACGGAGTTTCCAGTAATTAATATCCCCTACTTTCCTGCATATATATGTATGTGTGTGTGTATATGTATACATGTGTGTGTATATGTGTACAGTATATATATATATATATATATATATATATATATATATATATATATATATATATATATATACTGGACTGTCTCAGAAAATTAGAATATTGTGATAAAGTACATTATTTTCTGTAATGCAATTAAAAAAACAAAAATGTCATACAATCTGGATTCATTACACATCAACTGAACTATTTCAAGCCTTTTATTATTTTAATATTGCTGAATTTGGCTTACAGCTTAAGAAAACTCAAAAATCCTATCTCAAAATATTAGAATATCATGAAAAAGTATACAAGTAGGCTATTCAACTAATCACCTGAATCATCTAATTAACTCGAAACACCTTGCGAGGGTTTCCTGAGCCTTAAAAACACTCAGCTTGGTTCAGTAAACTAAATCACTGCTGATCTGACTGCTGTCCAGAGGACCATCATTGATACCCTCCATCAGGAGGGTAAGACACAAAAAGAAATTTCTCAAAGAGCAGGCTGTTCACAGAGTGCAGTTTCAAAGCATATCCACAAAAAGTCTGTTGGAAGGGAAAAATGTGGCCGGAAACGCTGCACAACCAAGAGAGATGACCGCAGCCTTAACAAAATTGTGAAGAAGAGCCGCTTCCAGAATTTGAGGGAGCTTCAAAGACAGTGGGCTGAAGCTGGAGTCCAGGTATCAAAAGCCACAGTTCACAGACGTGTCCGGGAAATGGGCTACAATAGCCGTATTCCCATGGTCAAGCCACTTCTGAACTCAAGACAACGGAAGAAGCGTCTGACTTGGGCTATGGAGAAGAAGCACTGGACAGTTGCAGAGTGGTCCAAAGTCCTCTTTTCAGACGAAAGCAAGTTTTGCATTTCATTTGGAAGTCAAAGGCGCCAGAGTCTGGAGAAAGGCTGGAGAAGAGCAAAATCCAAGTTGCTTGAAATCCAGTGTGAAGTTCCCACAGTCAGCAATGGTTTGGGGAGCCATGTCAGCTGCTGGTGTTGGTCCACTGTGTTTCATCAAGTCCAGAGTAAATGCAACTGTGTACCAAGAGATTTTAGAGCACTACATGCTTCCATCTGCTGAAAAGCTCTATGGAGATGAGTATTTCATTTTCCAGCATGATCTGGCACCTGCACACAGTGCCAAAACCACCAGTAACTGGTGCACTGACCATGGCATCACTGTCCTTGATTGGCCTGCTAATTCCCCTGACCTGAACCCCATCGAGAATTTGTGGGGTATAGTTAAGAAGAAGATGAAAGACACCAGACCTACAAATGCAAATGAGCTGAAGGCCGCTATCGAAGCATCCTGGGCATCAATAACACCTCAGCAATGCCACAGGCTGATTGCCTCCATGCCACGCCGGATTGATGCAGTAATCCGTGCAAAAGGATTCCCAACCAAGTACTGAGTGCATCAATGGACATTTTCAAATGTTTGATTTAGTTTTGCTGTTATAAAATTATTTATTTTATTTGGTCTGAGGAAGTATTCTAATATTTTGAGATAGGATTTTTGAGTTTTTTTCAGCTGTAAGCCAAAATCAGCAATATTCAAATAATAAAAGGCTTGAAATAGTTCAGTTGATGTGTAATGAATCCAGATTGTATGACATTTTTGTTTTTTTAATTGCATTACAGAAAATAAAGAACTTTATCACAATATTCTAATTTTCTGAGACAGTCCAGTATATGTGTGTAATTTAGTTGACGGTACGAATTATTTTTCTTCAGGTTGCACGGCTGGCCGGCGTTCTGGCGAAGAATGGCGTTGGCAAAGGCGACCTGGTTGTCATCTATATGCCCATGGTGCCCCAGGCCATGTTCGCCATGTTGGCGTGCGCCCGCATCGGGGCGCCACACAGCCTCATCTTTGGCGGCTTTGCCTCCAAAGAGCTGTCGGTGCGCATAGATCACGCCAAGGTAAAAACGGTCACTAAATAATTATTACTTCACATGACAAATGGATGCTCACCAGTGTTGGGCGCATTACTGAAAAGAGTCACTAGTTAGTTACTTCATTTAAAAAGTAATTGCGTTACTCCCCAGATTACTGGCATACAAAAGTAGCAAATTGTTAGGTTTTGCAGGCTGGACCCAAACGCAAGACACACAAGCAGAGTTTTACCAGTTTATTGCAGGCAACCGGGATAAACCCGCATATGGGAGGAGAAGAAGAAAAATGTCAACAAAAAATACAGTCCAAATAAGACTCACGGCTGGAATGTTACAGGAAGTCTTTGGTGCATTCTGGGCGGAGGTCAGGCGCCAGCAACAGGCACGAATTCCACATTAAAAGTACAATTTGACAACTGATGCTTTCAGTTGAGTTCATGAATACCAATGTTGTTGAGCCAAAGTGTGGGTGATCAAGGTGATTATCCAGTGACCGGCCACTTCTGAAGACCCAGTGGCGTACTGGATCTTCAAAACATTACTCTCAAAGTCACTATTTAGTTACAAATGGTCATATACACTCACATTAAACACCCTAAAACTGCTGAAAAATAGCCACACAAACCTGTGAAAGCAGTGAAGCAATCTTGAGGGATTGCAACCTTAGACAGACGAGGCACTCAATATCCATTTTGTCTCTTGGCTTCAAACTAAGAAAGATTTCCTTCTCAGTTTCTGAGGTATGTCCTAGACGCTTTCTTTGTTTCTCTAAGCATGGTGTATTACAAAAATGATTTTATAAATAAAAAGACAAAAAAATTGAGCACTCTTCAGGGATGTGATTTTTCCGCTAATTCGCGGAATTCCGCTTTTTTTATCTCCAAAAAT
This sequence comes from Urocampus carinirostris, assembly GCF_059441175.1. Lineage (NCBI taxonomy): Eukaryota > Metazoa > Chordata > Actinopteri > Syngnathiformes > Syngnathidae > Urocampus > Urocampus carinirostris. Next base: position 37,880,324 of record NC_142359.1, read on the forward strand.
AAAATTTTTAAGATTTCCGATTTTTTAATTGGTAAAAAAAACGATTTCGTCTCTACAGCATTCCATTTTAGTGTTTCCGTAACTGAAATGAAACGTACTTGCGATTGGTTGAAGTCTCCGTGTTGACCAATAAACGCGCTTGTTATAAAGGCGTAGGAGTATGCCATTGTTCATTTCTCACACGTTTTTGCCGAGTGTTTAAAGAAAGATGTCCGAGATCGAACGCAAAGATGCTCCGCGAGGTAAAGAAATTGATAAGATCGTAAAAAACAAGTTTCGATCGGACTGGTTGGAGAAGGAATTATCTACAAATGTTGGAAAGAAGACTGTGACGAATTTGTTCAGTGACTTTATTCGGAAGATCGATCGTGCCGGGAAAGCGCTTTGCATTTGATGCCATGATACCATTGTCTATGGTGGGAGAGGTTTCAAAGCTCTTGAAGGTCACGCAAAGAGCAAAAAACACGTGAAAGAACTCCAGTCAAGAACAACAAATTATTCCATCGCTGGTAGTTTCGGTGCCCAAACGAAAACTCCAAAACTTTAAGGCCTCCATCCCTTATTGACACCACAAACGGAAGCGGTAATAGAGAGATGTGATCCACCCCAAAAACCTGTACCAGTTGCTGATAGAGTCGTGAATTTTGAGGTAGGTGGTAAACTTTTCAAATTTATTTGACAGTTTTCCCCTTTTTTTCGAAAATATTATAACGTAATAAAAATGGCCATAAATATTTAACAATTACAATAATAGATTTTCATGTGTACATTACACCAACACTTTACTGTAGGGCCTATACTTTTTGTACTTTCATTTATAGATAACATCTTCTGCTATAACAAAGACATTTGTGGTATGTTTTAATATGAGTTACTTTTCATTTGGTCATGATACAACTATTTCTTCATGAAATTTGAACTCTTCAACATGATTTATGTGTTAACTTAGTAATCACATGAGTTAGATATGATGATATTCTCAGTGATAGTTTTTAAAAGCAAAGGCAGTCCAATGTTTTTTAATGTGACTGATTTTGAGTTAACTTAAACTGTAATTTTATATGGGATAGTTCAAAATACATTGAAAATTGATGCTGTTGTTTTGTCTATTTCTTTGTCATCTGAGTGCATTGAAAGTACTTAAAAAAACGTAAAACCCATGAGCTCCGGGGGGCTTCGCCCCACTTGTCCCCCCACCAGGGCACTGCCCTGGACCTAGCTGGGTGCCCGCGGCCCCCAGGCCCCCGCCTAATTTTCAGATAATTTCACTTTGGTCAAATCACATCCCTGACTCTTGCCGTAAATTATGTGCTCACGATTGCCTCAGTGATTTCCCTTAGGTTTGTTGTTCCTGTACATGCCGACCATTCGCACCTGGTAACACACAACTAAATATGCACATATACCGTATTTTCCGCACTATAGGGCGCACCCCCAAAAAATAGTTTTTGGTCCTATATCTTCCATAGATAAGGCGCACCGGATTTTAAGGCACTACAATGGGAACGTCGCCAAAACAGTCAGATGATTCAGTCAAACTGATTACCCCCTTAACATTCCCAAAGCTTGCAAAGAAGCAAATACGTGTCGTAGACACGTGCGGATGCGGTGTCACTCAAATGCATCATTTCAAATATCATTCGGAAGGTTAAAGTCTTGGGATTCAAGAAATGCCAACCATTCCTTAGTTTCTATTTTCTTTTTCGCTCGCAACTTTACTGTGCATATGACAATAAACACTTGGAATTGAGTTTAATTCACTCAACTCATCACAGCAACATCAAGATCGTTCTAAAACAAGATACCGGGAAAATATAAAGCCGCATAGCTCACCTAAGTTCTCACGTTCAATAATGATACGCAATCATGGTCTTCTTACAACCGTGAGTGTAGTAAATCCAGGAGAGTAAAATGTTTACAAATACAGACTAATGAAACATGTTTTCTTTAGTCTTTTTCGGCCAATTGCAGGGTTTGTTTTGGCCCTCTAGCCAATCCGAGGCTCCGAATAACTTCAGCCAATAGCGATCGATTTGACTGATGATTGACACATCTTTTTCGGCCAATTGCAGGGTTTGTTTCGGCCCTCTAGCCTATCCGAGGCTCCGAATAACTTTAGCCAATAGCGATCGATTCAAACGATGATTGACACATTGGTTAGCCAATGAAACGCCGGTATATAAATCCCAGCATACACCGCGGACTACTCCACGTTCGGGGGAAAATCGAGTCGGCGGCTGTTGCGTAAGTTGCGAGACCTTGCTATTTAATATTAAGCCATATATAAGGCGCACTGTATTATAAGGCGCATGGTCAGCTTTTGAAAAAAATTAAGACTTTTAGGTGCGCCTTATAGTGCGGAAAATACGGTATATTTCAGTATTTTATTTTATGGTTGTAAATACGGCTTTGATGTGAGTATATGCATTGGGAAGAATATCAGAATAACAGTAGGGAGAAATTACGTGTTCTCATACTCTGTGCTTGAAACGGTGCCTTCGTACAGTTGTATTTTGTACGTATATACAAACACACTAACCCTTCTAGTAAGTATTGCTGCTGGTGGATCAAGTGTAGAATGTTGCTTTTTGAGCAAAGGTAAAAGAACCGAAAACATTGGAAATCATGAACGTTTTTAAAAAGGTTGCAGAGTAACGCACCTGGTTGTAACCCAAGTTGAGTTACGAAATTATATTAATTAACCGTTACAGTTCTCCTTACTGATAAAAGTAGTTGCGTTCCCGGAACATGTTACCTTGTAACATGCTACTCCCAACATTGACAAAATCTTTTATTTCTTTAACAGCCCAAAATGATCCTGACTGCCTCGTTTGGGATCGAACCGGGCCGCCGAGTTGCCTATGTGCCCCTGGTGGAAAAGGCCTTGGAACTTACCTCTCACAAGCCCTCCAAAGTACTTATCTACTGCAGGGACAGTATGGTGAGCAGCCTCCTGAATGTCAAAGCTCTTTGGGCACAATTTGGACCTGCGATTTAAGACAAATAAAATACTTTGCTGGTTTGGCAGGAGAAAGTGTCCATGGGTGGGGGCTTGTCCCTGGACTGGAATGAAGAAATGGCAAATGCCCAACCCCATGACTGTGTCCCAGTGCCTTCTGAACACCCGCTCTATATCCTCTACACGTCCGGCACCACAGGAACGCCTAAGGTCAGATCACTTGACTTTAGTATCACTACTTAATTTTGAGGAGACATTATACTTTTGTTAAAAAAAAAAAAATATTGGAAAAAATGCAAGAAATTCATATTTTTTTTAAATTTCACCCTCAACTGGTTGCCAGCAAGTTGCAGGGCACACAGAAACAGAGAACTCACTTGCTCATTCACACCCAGGGACAATTTGAACCGACAAATGAACCTTTTTGGAATGTGGGAGGAAACTGGAGTGCCCGGAGGAAACCCACGCAAGCACGGGGAGAACATGCAAACTCTACTCAGGGAGGCTGCGGTAGCTGGATTTGAACCCTGAAACTCTGCACCGTGTTTCAAAGGGGTGTGTTAAAAAAATTGCAATGTGGTGACCCATCTCTGAGTTCATCAATTTTGGGGAAGGAAAAATATCAGGTGTGAATCAGGTGGCACCTATTTAAGGATGAAGATGCGTCGGGTGATATCAAAAGTGCTTTTTGTGAAGCCAAACCAAAAAATGTAAATGAAATGTGGAATGTTGTTAAGCAATCAAGGAGTGAAATAACATCTGAAATGTGCCACAAGTTGGTTGACTCTACACAGATGTAAAGCAGTTATAAAAAACTGGCCATGCAACAAAATTTTAGGATTGACAAATTCAACCTTTTTTTTAAAAAAAATACTAAATAGTTTTATGTTTGTACAGCCAACAGCAGACACTTCTATTTTTTCTTAATACACTCCTTTGAAGTTTTTGCCCAATTGCACAGCCTAACCATTAGTCTGCACCTGTCACTTGGAGTTCAGAGGTTGGAAAACAATTACTCAGAAAAATGTAAATTGAACTTTTTCTGTTTGCCTTGGCTTAGCAGCCAATACTTTTATGTTAAACTTCACAATTTTGGTCTTGAATACAATGAAAATAAACTAAAATGATTGATTTACGGGGGCAGCGCAGTGGTTAGCGCGTGTGCGGCACAGTTCTGAGGTCATGGGATCGAACCTTCGTGTGTGTACTTTGCATGTTCTCCCCGTGCTTGTGTGGGTTTCCTCCGACATTCCAAAAAACATCCATTTCAGGTTAATTGGCCGGTTCAAATTGTCCCCTGGTGTGAATGAGTGAGCGGATGGTTATCTGTCTCTGTGTTCCCTGCGACTGGCTGGCAACCAGTTCGGGGTGTCCCCTGCCCACTGCCTTAAGATAGCTGGGATCGGCTCCAGCACCCCTGCAACCCACTGAGGATAAGCGATGCAGATGATGGATGGATTGATTTACGGGGGTCTCAAACACTAAAATGGACCAACAGTCTTACATCAAATTAAAGTGCACTGAAAACAAATAGCCAGCAGAGGGTTCTAAAACTCAAAAAATGGAAGACACTTTTCAAAAGATGTGTATTTTAGTATTGTGATACACTCTTGATGTATTTTTTATGATACATTACTTTAATAATCACGCCTTTACTTGTAAGATATATATATTTTTCTGTGCTCCCACATCAGGGTGTGGTGAGGGATACCGGTGGGTGTGCTGTGATGCTGAAGTGGTCCATGTCCAATATTTATGGACTGCGCCCAGGGGAAGTAAGTTGACATGTGAGCTTATTTTGAGTGTATGTTAGCGTAGCAGCTAACCTGTGGCGGCAGGTTTGGTGGGCAGCATCTGACCTGGGTTGGGTGGTGGGCCACTCCTACATCTGCTATGCGCCCCTCCTGCACGGAAACAGCAGCATCCTCTATGAAGGCAAGCCGGTAGGAACGCCGGACCCCGGCGCATTTTTCCGTGTCCTCTCAGAGTACGGCGCCGCCAGCATATTTACAGCTCCCACCGCCATCCGTGCTATCCGCCAGCAGGACCCTCTTGCCCAGTATGCAGCGGAATACCCCCTCCCAAGGTAGTCGGATTTCCGGTACCACCCGCTCTGCCGAGACGCTCTTGTTGATCAGGGTTCGTACGGGTGCTTGAAATCTTCGAAAATACTTGAATTTTAATCTTGCATTTTCAAGGTTGAAAAATGCTTGAATTTTGGGTGAAGTACTTGTAAATGCTGAAGATTTTTGCCATGTTACTCAACAAGTCTGCTTAAAAATGACCCAGACACTGCTTTTCAGTAGCTTCGCTTTGCCATTGCATTTCTTCTTCTCTCGTGATTAACCGCAGCTGGCATTAGTTAGTATGACATTGTCCTATGAAGCGTCATCGCCCCATATGGGTTGTGGCCAAGAGTACAGATGCATACTACACCTAAAAAGGGCATTATGAAATGTGTATTACATAAAGGATTATGTTTAAATTATGGACATATTGTATGGGCCAAGCAAAACATTGAGGTTGCGTTTCCCAGGGGTAAATTGTAATGGCAGAAACTTTCTGCAACTGAAAATGTAAGTTATTTATTAACTTTTACTCAACACCTATATTGGGAGAGATTTGTCTCAAAAACATATATTCTCAATATGCTCAAGATCCCAAAATCAAATGTCTTTATAAATGCCCACACAGGATTAAAAATCGCACATGTAAACGGGAGATATATTCATGGCGCTGCGAAATACCTGATTCACACCGGGATTTTTCTTTAAATGGTACTGGAGAAATTGGAAAAGGTGTACGAACCCTAATTGATGGGTTTGCCGTGGCAGGTTGCGCGCCGTGTTCTTGGCGGGGGAACGCTGCGATGTGGAGACTCTGGAGTGGGCCAAGAAGAGTTTTAGGGCTCCTGTGCTGGATCACTGGTGGCAGACGGGTAAGGAATTTTACCACTCAAGCTCAAGAACACTTAAATAAAATAAAATAGAATTGTCTTTATTGTCATTGATATCAACGTGGTAAAACATTGTATACAACAGTATTAGACACTGCACGCCTGGATAAACACGTAATAAAGACATTAAAGAGAAAAATAATGCATTGCAACAACAGTGCAGTGAAAACTAACGCAATAACGTTAGCATTAACATAAATATTGCACGCTTGTTGAGTGTGGTGATGACCCTAATTGAATTGAATTGAAATTAATTAAATAATCTTTATTGTCATTGTTATCAACGTGGTGAAACGTATGCAACGAGGTTAGACATGACCCTCCAGGATTAACATTTAATAAAGAGACAATAAGATAAAAGACTGTCAGGATAAATAGGCAAAAAACAATTCATACTCAAAAAAGTTATCATTTAGGTAATCAACAGTTTTAGGCAGTCTCTTTCTCATTATTTTTACACATTACTCACCAGTGTTTTTCCTTTTTTAGCGCGTGTGCGGCACAGTTCTGAGGTCATGGGATCGAACCTTCGTGTGTGTACTTTGCATGTTCTCCCCGTGCTTGATGAAGTAGAACTAAAAAACATCTAAACCTATATCTTGCACTTAAATGACTAAAAATAATGACTAAAAATATCATAAGAAAATGTTTTTTCTTTCTGACTCATTAATGAGAAGAATGTCAAAGGTTTTTTTTTTTTTTTAGAAATATTCTCTTGCGTAATTACATAATGCTTATAGACATTTTTTTCCCTCGTCCGATACATTTTATGAAAATAAAATGAGAATAAAAATAAAACATTTATTTTTTTAAATTGATCCTTCTATTTTTTTTCTTAAATTATTAAGATTGCTTTCCCTGAATGATATCTTCAATTAAATTTAAATCCCAGGAGTTGAGACTAAGGCCCATGGAAGGCTTTTTCTCTGAAATTGCTGTGTTGTTTTTCTCACACAGACGTAATCTGACATTCAATCTCCTGATTTGCTCATGGGGCTCACCAGGCCTCCCTTGTGTTTTGTTTTTTTCTCTTTTTTTTCATGTGGCACTGCTATCGCTTGGTTAGCCGCCTCAATCACATTTTCTCCCCTCCTGTCTCAGAATATAACACCCCACTCTCTTTGAGGGCGATTTCATTCATCCCTAATATCATGCCCTCTTCCCTCAGCAGAAGCAGGTCACCCAGTTAACCAATCAAATGGGGTGTTTGTTGCCAGAAGTGGTTCTTCCACTTGCTGCTCTGCCGTATTGAAGGCTGTTATTAATCCGGGTGCTATTTTGGGTGCCGGGGGTGGCTGCTGATGTCATCTGTGTTGCCGGGCAACAAACGTGCGCTTTCCAGCTGTTAGGGAAGCTTTGATGAGCAAATGGCGCACAGACAACTATATGGATTTCATTGTGCCACTAAATAATCGGACCCCGAAATTAAATCACTCACACACTGTGCTAAATGTTAATCTAGTTGTGTGTGCACGCACCTTCTGTTACAATGCAATGCACACTCACAGGGAGAAATGGGGAGTGGGTTATGTTCAGTGGTAGCGATTTTTTTTTGCTATGTGGGAGACCCTGGTTCGATTCCAAACAATGCGACATAGATAAATGACTGACCATTTAAACAAATATTACATCTACAACTCTCTCCCCAACCCCAAAGCCACCAAGAATGCAGGTGACATCACCTTCACATCTTACAGCCTCATTAACCTTTCAGGAAAAGGACTGCAGAGTCTCACAGCCAAAACCAGCAAGCTCAAGAGAAGCTTCTTTAATCGGGCTGTCAGTATTCTGAACTCTCTCTGCCCTACCCCCTCGCACCCCTCTGCCTTTTCCCAAAGCAATGCAATACTGCTACTTTGCACATTTATTTTTCTTTTTTTTTTGTATATTGTATATGCATACATTTTTTGTCTCGTTATTTATTATTTATATTTGTGTCTTATTTATTGCATATTTGCACACGGGGAAGACAAAGTAATTTAATCTGTGCTGTATATTGTGTAAATAGCACATATGACAATAAAGTTGAAGGGATATAATCACAATTAGTAAGGAAGGAAGGTAAAACAAATGAGGAAGGCAGATATATAGAAAGTAGAAACAAAATCTATGCATAGTTTTGAAGGGAAGCAAGAGGGAAAAAGAAATGAGAAATGAATCAAAGATACACGAGAAACAAGACGGAAGGATAAAGATTTGTTGTGAAAAAAATGGAAGGAAAGATAAAGAAGATGAAAAATGGAACAGAGCAATAAAGACACAGCTGAAGGAGAATCATTAAGATAGTAAAAGACGGACAGGTTAAAAAAAGAAAAGGCGGCAAAAAAGACTTAGAGAGAAGGATTTGCAGAAGAAAAAAAAAGATGAAGGACGGGGATATAACTAAAGGAAAATAATGGAATAAAGTGAGTGGAGCAAGAGAAAAAATAAAGAAAACTAGTTAGAAGGACTGACAGAAGGAAAAAATGACAAAGGACATAACAGGGAGATGATGAAACTAAGGAAATTTATGATATAGTGAGGGGGAAAGGAACAAATCTAAAGAAGCAGGAAACAGACAGGAAATTAAAGAAAATACAAGGACTGAGTGAAGGGTTGTAAAGAAGGACTCGGATGCAATTAAAGGAATAAAAGTAAAAGACTTAAGACAAAAAAACAAAGGCAGTGCATTTTAAAGGTAGGGAATGGGGGGTGTGACAGCAGGAGAATAATTACTGGGAGAAAGTGGCAAAGAGTGAGGAGGACAAACTGAAAAAAACAATAATGAAAAAACAAAGAGAAAACAGGAAAGTACTTCAAGGCATAATTAAAGGCTGGGAAATGATACCACAAGATAAATGATGATGAAAAATTACAAAATAAAAAGGGGTGATAAGAAAGAACGTTTTGAAAAAGGAGAAAATCTTAAGCTAAAAGCAGACGTATCTTCTTTTTTGTTGTTGTGTGGTTTTTTTTTTTTTTTTTTTTTTTTTTTTTTCAGAAACTGGGTCTCCTATCACCTCCACGTGCATCGGGCTGGGTAACTCCTTGACGCCCCCTGCAGGGCAGGCGGGCAAACCAGTTCCAGGTTATGACGGTATGATGCAAACCCTACCTCATTGACCAAATAATGTTTCGGAAAAAAACTTTAAGGGAATTTTTGCAGTGATGGTGATTGACGACTACATGCAACAAGTGAAGCCGGGAAGTCTGGGAAACATTGTGGTGAGGTAAGCATTATCTTCATGTGACCAGCTTTCTGTGTAATATTGCTATGAAAATCCTCCTCCTGCTGCCTCTGCCAAGAAACTTTTTAATGGCAATATTTAAAGAAGGAGAACAGCTGCAGGCAACATTAAATCCATTACGAGGAATAGAACTGTATCTTGAATCAAACTGGGACGTTTTGTTGGCACTTATTTTGAGAAATCGGATGTAAAGATAAGTAAACCAAAGACAAAAGGGATTAGATGCAAGGAATACAAGTGAAGGAATATACCAAAAGGGGAACTGATGAAAATGATGCATCGATCGTTGCGAGGGAAAGGGAAGGAAAGGAATAAGAAAGCTTGATGCAGTTAAGAAAATGGTTTGATCGCTTTTTTTCGGCCACTTTCTACCATGAAGGAGGAAGTCGCCTAACTTTTGAAGTTCACCTTCCAAAAGTAAGCTAACTTTATTTATCTTTATAGAGCATATTATTTTATGAAATATTTATTAGTACCAATTAGTACAGGTTACTTATACAAGCCTTAAGCATACTTATATAAACCTTAAACATACAAAGTATAGCACTGAAGCAATTTACGAACAAATTCAACTTACGAACGATCTTCTCATTTGAAAGTAGGGCAGCCTCTGTATATAAAACGCACCAGCATATAAGGCGCACTTTCAAATTTTGGGCCAATTTGGGGTTTTTAGGAGCATAGTCTGGAATTTACAGTAATTTATTGAGGGAAAAGAAAAGAGAAGACTGACAGGACTGTTGAAGTGTTGGATAGACAAAACTGAAGAGAAAATGACGTATTCCATTCAAGTTGACCTTTAGCCTTCACACTGAGTGACGGATAACTTGTGTTCTGTATTTAGATTACCTCTCCCGCCTGGTGCCGCGTCCTCTCTGTGGCAGAACTCAGAGCTTTTCAAGCAGAACTATTTCACAAAATTCCCGGTGGGTTTGAACTTGAGCAGCCCATGGCGCCCTTCTGTGGACAAAAGCAGTAATCGCAGTACTCTCCTTAGGGCTATTACGACACAATGGATGCCGGCTTCATGGACCAGGAGGGTTTTGTGTACATCATGTCGCGCTCTGATGATGTCATCAACGTGGCTGGACACAGGCTGTCAGCTGGAGCTTTGGAGGAGGTGGAAATGTTTTTAAAAATCCTTGTTTTGTGCAGATTTGGAAGGTTTTCTTTCTTCTTTTGCTTGTTTATTTTACCCGCAGTCAGTGTTGCAACACCCGGCAGTTGTGGACTGTGCCGTAGTGGGTTTGGAGGACCCTCTCAAGGGCCACGTACCCCTCGCCTTGTGCGTGCTCAAAAATGGTGAGAAATTAAAGAAACCACCAAGGAAATGTTAGAAATCAATGCCCTGTCTGTGTCACCAGGAGTGAAGCAGTGCAAAGAGGAGGTTGCCAACGAGACTGTGAAGCTGGTACGTGACACAGTGGGCCCTGTGGCCGCCTTCAGGAAGGTCCTTTTTGTCCGCGGGCTTCCCAAAACACGTTCCGGAAAGATCCCACGCTCTTCCTTGGGAAATCTGGTCAATAGGAAGCCTTACAAGGTACGTTGTGAGGTTATCCAAAATTGCATGAGGTTGTCATGACGAGCATTGGATTTTCCAAGCAGATTACACCCACCATCGAGGACCCTGAAGTGTTCAAGGAGATTGAGAAAGTGCTGTTGAAAGCTGCCTGAATTCAGCAGGGAAAGTGTCACTCTAGCTAATGGTTCAGTTTACAGTTTGGGCGAGTTGTTTTTGCTCATTAGGTTCTTAAAGAAAGTTGAAGTGCAATCCTGAAAAGTTCACAATCCAATTAAACATAAATAAAAAAGCATTGAAACAAGTTAAATTTGAAACAATGTAGCATGTGATACAAACCTAGCAGGTTTAGATATATTTTTTGTAACTAAAAATGATGGAAAATGAACATGTTAAAAGCAAACTTGAAGGTGAGGTGCATCATTTGAGGTGTGCTTAAAAAGTTGAAGGTGAAATATTTTCTCTATTAAGTATGTGTTAAAAATGTTCTTACGCTTTATTTTCCACTGCGTCTATCTTGTTTTATCTTACTTGTAACAGAAGTGTTTTTTTGCGAAACACTAAGTTAAAGGAATGGGGGCTAGGGATAGTGCTGGAGAGTGACATCATGCTTGTCCCTGCAGGTTTTTTTTGTTGTTGTCAGTGTTGCATGGGATGGTAACAGTAAGAAGATACTTCTAGTAGCGTCCAAAAATTAACTAAAATGCTTTACCATTTGTTTACTTTTTCACTTAATGGAAGTTTATTGGAAATAATTTGAGAGCAAAGCATTACAAACAGTAAGTACTTTTACCAACATTTCCTTCAGTGTGTCTATATGGAAGTTATATTATTTTGGAACATTATTTTTGGAAGATAGTGAGCAAACTTTAGGATTTACACGGAAATTACTGCTAAGTGTTGGCGAACTGGCATGAAAACAAGTTAACTAGAAGAGAATGCCACTTACTGTTATGGGAAAGATGTCAAAATGTGTCTGATGACCCACATATTCCCTTATAAAGCGTTGATTTAGTTTTGATTATAATTTAATTGTGACATTGCACAACTTTTTTTGCTGGTCTTTAGTTGTTGTTCAACACTTTAAACACTGAACTATAAGGCGCACCTGATTATAAGACGCACCCTCAAAGTATTCATTCGTGAGCCATGTGTTCCATATACAGTATACTGTAATGTGTACCTTACTAAAAGGCCTAGTAAGACTACAGTTAAAGTGAGGGTTGCATTAAAAATAAATCAGAAAAAGAATATTTCATAGCACAATTATACTAGGAAATCTGCTTTCACAACAAAATTACCGTATTTTCCGCACTATAAGGCGCACCGGGTTATAGGGCGCACCCCGAAAAAATAGTTTTTGGTCCTATTTTTGACATACATAAGACGCACCGGATTATAAGGCGCTACAATGGGAACGTGGACAAAACAGTCAGATAGTTCAGTCCAACTTATTACCCCCTTAACATTCCCAAAGCTTGCAAAGACGCAAATACGTGTCGAGAACACGTGCGGATGCGGTGTCCGTAAGATGTCACTCAAATGCATCGTTCCATCATTCGGAAGGTTAAAGTCTTGGGATTCAATAAATGATAACCATTCCTTCGTATCTATTTTCTTTTTCGCTCGCAACTTTACTGTGCATATGACAATAAACACTTGGAATTGAGTTGAATTTAAAAATAGACACTGCATTCCATCCATTATCTGCACCGCTTATCACAGAAACATCGAGTTCAGTCTGAAACAAGATACAGGGATAATATAGAAAGCCGGAGTAGCTCACCGAAGTCGTTGTGTTCATAATAATGTGCAGGCAATGTCCTCTTATGTCCGTGAGGGTAGTAAATCCAGGAGAATACAATATTTACAAATACAGAATAGAAAAAAATGCTTTCTCTATGCCGTCAGCCACATGCTATACGCATACGTATTTTCGGCCAATTGCAGGCTTTGTTTCGCTGTTTAAGCCAATGGCAGCCTGTAAATTATAAAAAGGATCCGCCTCTTGACCTCCGAATAACTTTAGCCAATAGTGATCGTTTCAACTGATGATTGACACGTCTTTTTCGGCCAATTGCAGGCTTTGTTTGTCGTTTGAGCCAATGGCAGTCTGTAAATGATAAAAAGGATCCGCCTCTTGACCTCCGAATAACTTTAGCCAATAAAGATCAATTCAAATGATGATTGACACATTGGTTAGCCAATGAAACGCCGGTAAATAAATCCCAGCATCCACCGCGTACTACTTTGCGTTCGGGGGAAAATCGAGTCGGCGGCTGCAAGTTAGTTGGAAAACTTAATGTTGATCCATAAATAAGGCGCACTGTATTATAAGGCGCATGGTCAGCTTTTGAAAAAAATAAAGGCTTTTAGGTGCGCCTTATAGTGCGGAAAATACGGTAACTTAATTCATAAATGGTTCCATACGTAGAAGCATTTCATTGTAATTATACATTTCAGATTGCATTTACCATATTTCTGGTCTTTATGGCACACAAAATTATATGGCCACTTTGGAATTTCTGGCAAATCATTTTTTAGATGCACCTTATATTCTGGAAAATACAGTAGTTCTGATGTTTAACAAAAATATTAAGGCCCCATGTGATGCAATGCGTATCGTACCCTGTGTATGTAAACAAAACAGGCCTAACTAAGATTTCAGAAACAAGCTTTTTCCCTCCGTGATCGTCCCCTCCCAAAAACGATTTTTCCTCAGTGATTTAGGTCCTGTTATCAGTATTGTCATACACATGCCAAAAAGATTGCAAGGTCCGGCGCATGACATTCCATCCACTCACAGTAGTTTTCCTCTTTATTTTCTTTTTTTTTCTCACCGTTTACTTTGTTTGCCACCAACATACAAGAAGTCAAGTAAATCCAAATGTATTCACTCAAAATGGAACCATGACAACGTTCGTGTTCGTGCAAATTGGAAACAAAAAAGGAATCCATCAAAAGTTCTACTTGGCTCTACAGACGGCTAACGCCAAGTCATACGAAGCGTTTGTTTTGTTAACACACAGACACACACGCGAGGCCTTTTTTTTTCACTAAGTCACTTGGGGTTGATCTCTAATGTGCTTTGTAGTCCTCCATCCACGAGGGAACAGCAATGTCCTTCGAGGAACTTGTTATCCCAGAAATAAAACCAACCCAAAAAAATAAAAAGTTTGCCAGGATCAGAAAGCAGCATATATTATAATTCTATGATCCGCTAACTTCTCATTTGCATGATAACCTTTTTTTTTCTTTAAACATATATTTTAAAAAATGTCATATTTATATGAATTTACATAAACTACTTTAAATACACTGTACGCTTTAGGGAAATGACGACCAGCCTGCTGCAAGAAAGTTTAGCACCAGAGGCTGCAGCTGTCTGGCATCCTCATTGAACGGAGGGCAAATGAGGATAATGAGGAAGGGCTAACATGGGAGGGGGCACTTTAGCATGAGACGCAGAAACGAAGGGCTTCTTGGCAGTGCGAGGGGATCCCAATGGCGCAGCCCAGTACGCTCACAGCCCCTTCCCATATGGGACCCCTGCCCCAGGTGAGCGGACCTGTCAGGCAGCTCCAATCAGAACTGGGCCTGTAACGAAAAGAATGGGTCACATGTGTCATGACGGATTAGGGATCAGCTGATTTTCTGCTCCCACCTGCGATTGGAAAAATTAAATATAGCAAACAAATAAAGCAAATGAGCAAAAGCACTTGCTCACATATTTTGTGAGTTGTCTTTCATATGGACAAAAGATACACCGTGTTTTCCACAGTATAAAGTGTACACCCCCCAAAAAATCTTTCGGCTTATATTTTCACATAAAAGGCGCACTGGACTATAAGGCGCATTCACGGTGTATATTAATGCTGTGTTTTCAACCACTGTACTGCGGCAGACTATCTAATCAACGCACTGTGTCATGGAAATTATCCAATTTCTATGCCGATGCAGTCTAGTAGCTCTTTCATTTAGATGTACTTTTACCAAAGATGCAATGGCACCGACTGGTGGTATCCCGAAGGATCTTTTCAATGAATGAAATGCACCTAGGCTCAAGAAGGTTGAAAACACTATATTTGTGCAATGATTGCTCAGTCAAAAAATGCCGCTGATCAAAATTGCAAAACATTGCATGCATTTAGAATCAAACTCCAGTCACTGTGATAAAGGCATCGAAACTTAATCACGACACCACCAGCTATATCGATGACATATGAAAAGGCTAAAGATTTTATCTCATTATCACACTATTTTTACAGTGACAGAAACTAATGTCAGAGAATGAAAAAAAAAAGTCATCCTGAATAATATAAATAAATGCAATAAAAGCATGATGAGGGAAACAGCTCTTTGCTGTATCTGACTTAGCATTTATACCTTTCAGTACGACTTTGTTTTCTCCCTTTGTTAAAAGATGGGGTGCGTAGTTTGAGGTGTCCTTAAAAAGTTTAATATTAAATATTTTCTCTATTAAGAATGAGTTAACAATGCCAAGATAAGTTCAGAGAGCCTTTATGTATATTTTTGCACCAAGCCTATCTGCTTTTATCTTACATTTATCATCTTTGTTCCAGCCACTTGGCACATTTGCCTGGACAAAAGAAGGCAAGGGTAGGGGGTTGGTGGAAAGTGATTTGGCTCAGGAGGTACAGCGCTCGTCTTGGGATCAAGAGATCGCAGTTCGAATCCCGGCTCCTCCGTGTTACATGTCAAAGTGTCCTTGGGTAAGACACTGAACCCCTAATACCCCAATAAGCAGGTTAGCGCCTTACATGGCTGCACGGCCGCTATTGGGAAATGTGAAGCACACTGTAAAGCGCTTTGGGAAGTGTTGACTTGAAAAGCGCTATATAAATGCAGATCTTTTTTTTTTTTTTTTTTTTTTTTCCATTTCACGCTCGTGCTGGCTGTTGTCATTTATTCAGGATGAAAATGGTGAAAGTAAGAAAAGGACTTTTTCAACTACAGTCCAAAAGCCTACCCAAAAAGAGGAATGCGTATACGAGAGATACGTATGTGCATGAGTGAAAGTATGAGTATGAAAGACACATATGTGCACGTGGAACACAGGCAGCTTGACAGAGGATGCAGTGATGATTTTAGCCAGAAGATGGTGTCAGCAAGTTAAATATTTTTGAAGTTATGGACACCACTTTCTTAAATATTTCACTTTCAAATTTCTGTCTGATTAGGGGGGTTTTAGGTGTGCCTTATAGTTCAGAAGCACGGTATTTGCAAATGATGCTCTGTATTAATTTTTCCAGGATCAAAATGAATCAGAGATTTTACATGTTACTTCACATCATGATTTTTAGGGTGTTTGTGATATCAGAAATTATTTAATGATTCCTTTTTAGGCACATCAAAGGAACACTGTATTAACGTCTCCTAGTGGTAAGAAACCTTCAGTTAATAAAAAAAAAAAAACGATTGATTCAAATAATAATCAAAATACATTAACTGTCATATAAACATATATTTTATTAAATGCCCCTGGGTCAAGAAGTTTATATTTTTTTGACATGCATGAGCCTCACTTAGAGGGATCTGGCGTGTTTTCTGCCATTCTTCTGTTATGGGTGGGTAACCAAACACCTAAAAAGGGCTGGGCAAAAATTAAAATGGTGAATTTTGGTCTCTTGAGTCTCCGTAGTTTGTATTCTTCCTTGTGCTTTTTAGCACATGTATGTTGTTCCACACCATACAGTGGTGTATGGTGGTCAGGTAATACACACTGTCCCTTTTATTATTCAGAATAACTCAAACAGCTACAATAATTCAAATCTTGCACCATATGTTATTATGTGTGATTTGAATATGTTTTTGTTTGTGTGCGTGCGCTTCATAAAATGGGGGCGGGACTCATTTGAGTTGGACGAGCACTAGAGGCATGCATCAACTGCCAAGATGCAAGCCAAGCTTTCAGCTAAAAAAAAAATGGACTCCTTTCAAGTCAGAAAACAAAAAGAAGCAGCTGCAGCACCCTGTTGGCCGGTGTGGTTCTGTGTGTTACATACAGCGGTATACTTTAAGGTCCATCTCCTCAGCACGAGTAGGTTCTCACCGTGGAGCTGTCCAGCCGCTGAACTGTCGAGGCTCCCACTGTGGGTTAGGGCGACAGAGAGATGGAATCAGCATAAAGAATTTGACGTCTTCTTTTAAAACGGGTGTCGGGAACATATTGCTCACGAGCCAGATATGGCTCCTAATGAATACATCTGGCTTTGAGAGAAACCAAAGGCCGAAGTAATTTCTGTGAGATACCTATTTTAGTGTAAGCAAAGCTGAAGCATTACCGTAGAACTATGTTCTGTTAAAAATATTTGAAGCAAAGTTTTAACCATAGATAACACCTATATTATTAAACCAACAGACTCTATTTTGGCTGTATGTCTCTTAGGAACCCTTTATATGGAAACTCGTAAAACGATATATGTTCACTGTTGAGACACTTTATGATGAAAACCTACAGATCAAACTCTTAACACCCAAAAACACCAGACAAGTGCACAGGGCAATTTAAATGGGTGAGCTCAACTCTGCACACACAGCGCACTACCCTGAATACATCAGTATTATTCTTGCAGTATTTTGTGATTTTTACAAAACAACTCTGCTCGCACCTTTTCATAAAACTATTATGTACGACAAAAATGGCAGTCAAAATGATCTTTAGTGATCCTAATTACTGCGGGAGACAGACGCATTTCAAATGGTATAAAATATTTGTTGTAATTGGACACAGGATCTGGCATTTTTATTATTTCATGGATTTGTTAAAATAATCAAACATAACATATTAAACTAAAATGTGCTGAAGAATTAGTTTTGTCTGGAGAGCGGGTTTGGTGGTTTTGTTTGATTTTAGCTTAGAATATTTGGGTGGCTCTCGAAAAAGAAAATCTAAATATTTTGCTACCATGGCTCTTTTAGTCAAAAGGTTCCCGACCCCTGTCATTTAATCTCAATGCCACAAAGTTGCTGTGTCAATTCTTAGCTTTTGAGGCCCGATTGTTTTCTCATCAGCTGAAAAGTGATAATGAATAACAGAGCAACTTCTGAATTGCGACATCATGATGGCACAAAACAACTGAAAGTACAAAGCTAGTCCTTCCAGGTGGCTGAAGGGGGACGATTGGGAAGGAGAAGGCCACACGCACGGCCAACTTTGTTTGACCAAGAGGCGGGGCATGTGAAGGGGGTGGGGCATTGCTGACCTTAGAACAAATCCAAATACTCGTCGTCGGCGCTGTCGTCTAGCGCTTCGTAAAGGACTGCCAAGCGTCCGGAGGAGAACGGTAAAAAGAAAAGTTTGGCCGGATATGAGATGAAGACGGTGGGTGAGACAGCCGCCTTACCGTCAGGTGGAAGTCTCCGTGAGTGGCCCGACGTGGCAGTGAGACGAAATCCGGCCGGTAACGTCTCGGCCGAGCCGGGCATCATGCTGATGCCGTGCACGTCCCGCGGCGGAAACTGCCGTCTCCACGACGAGCCTCTGAAGTCTTTGTCGTCGCACTTGAGGAGGGGGTCAAATGATCAACATCAGCAATTTTGGTAGTAAAACTTTTACAGGTTAGAATAAAAAATAAATCAATTTGCTCACCTCGTCCAGCCTCCGGTCGGTGCCCAGTGCCAGGAGATTATTGTATTCGCGCTCCAGAATCTGACGGGCCTAAGGACGGAAATGAAGTCAATGTATTGGAAACATTTTGGGCAGTCATGTGATCCTGATTACTGTATTTTTTGGACTAAAAGACAAACCTTTTTTCATAGTTTTGTTAGGGGGGTTGGACTTGTACTACTGCTTTAACGTGAAATGATTGACACATTATTAGCAGGTATATAATTTTCACACTAAACTGCAAGAGGGTGCCCTAGGCCTGTGTTGATCATTTCTACCTTGCCGTGTTGTGCCGAAAAATGCCCCCACTAGCATATGTCACTCGCCCAAAAGTCACTAAAACGACTTTGTCTTTAACCTTTGGGGGAAGTGTAAAAAACAGTAAAGCGCAAAGCATTTGCACCTTGTATAGAAATCACATGAGCAATTTTAAAATATTTACTTTGGCGAAATGACACCACCTTTTGTTACCAATCGATGGACAAGTAAATAAATTGCTTTTATTGCAATTACCAAGGGATTCAAAACAGTAACTTTCCAAGTATCAGTATCTATTGAAAACTTTTATGTGCTCTACCATAAAGCTTATTAAGCTGAAATGAACTGTCAAATTATTGTAGCATGTCTTTTACGGGAGGTTTTGTATCACTTCCTGTTCTAGATAAATATATATATATATATATATATATATATATATATATATATATATATATATAACATATATGGCTTCTTTCAAGAGCAAGACAGTCCTGTTGGATTTTGTCAATAAATTTTCCCCCAAAATGCAATTTATACTATATATGTTTTTTCCTTCTTATCGCATTATTTGGCTGGTGCCACGAATAATCCGGATTTACAGTCTGAAAAATACAGTAAATCAGTTGCAATCCGCCGGTTGATCGCAGAGGCAGACCAGTCCATTACTGGAAAAGTAAACATAGACCACTCGCTGCTTCACGCTTTAGTTATCACTTGTTTACTCATTGAATTGAATTGCCGTCGCCCTGCTGACATCTTTCATCTGGAACTCACATTCTACGCCTATATTATCAATTACATCATTCATTCATCTATTATCTGGACCACTTATCTTCAGTAGGGTTGCGGGGGAGCTGGAGCCCATCCCAGCCATCTGTGGGCAGGGGACACCCTGAACTGGTTGCCAGCCAGTCACAGGGCACACAGAGACAGACAGCTCCCTCGCTCATTCCCACCTAGCGACAATTTGGACCGGCCAATTAACCTGACATACATGTTTTGGGAATGTGGAAGGAAACTGGAGTAAACCCACGCAAGCACGGGTAGAACATGCAAACTCCACACTTTAAGGTTCAATCACATGACCTCAGAACTGTGCCGCGGACGCGCTAACCACTCAGCCGCCATGCTGCTCAATTACATCAACGTATTGTTAATAGTCGTCAGCAGAGAGCATACAACTATCACAGGGCAGATAATTGTGTGTGTGTTGTGTAGGCGTGACTGCGTGCATGACTGTGATAGGCTGGTGTATGCTGTCAGTCAAAGCTGGGGCAGGCACACAAGTCATCACCAAAACAAACTGGGAAGCATGGCAATTGCCAGCTCTTAGTGGCTCGCTACTTTGAAAAGAAATTCATCAATTAAATCGGACTCTGAGAAAAGTCAGAAGAGCGCAAAGAAATGGTGATCACCAGCTGGGGCTCTGTGGATTATTATCATGCTGGTGAAGTGACTGAGGCAGCTTCGGGAAAATAGCGAGGCTGCAGGTCTGGCCTACTGTTTTTTTGAAGCACTAAATACTGCACAATCTCCGTTTTAGAGTTGAAACAAAATGTACTTTAGACATTTGGAGTAGGATATTTATATATTGGGAAAGGTATACTGTTGGAGTTTAAATGCATCATTTAGAAAAGGGGGTGGGGGTTGAGTGAAAGTAGTACTCATGTCATTAAGAGCATCCATCCATCCATTATCTGCACAGCTTATCCTCAGAAACGAAAAATGAACCATCTTGCTGTATTTACTCTTATTCATAATTGATCCCCATTCTGGCATGGGCGATCTATTCTGGTGATTTGGGGTACCTGAGTGTTTTGGTTGGGGATCTGGAGGAGCAGTGCCAGGCTAATGTAGTCAAAGTTGTCGTCTAGGGCAACCAAAGCTCCGTGCACGCCGCTCTCGTGCAGGATGCCGGCATAGTCCCGCAGGCCGATACTTTGCACCCAGCGTACCACTCGCTCGTTGGTCCACACAAGGACATCTAAAGGAAAGGGTTTTTGGGTAGGATCTGTTCTAGACTGTAACATTGATTAACATTTCGCGAAAATCTGTCGCGGGATTTCCTGTTTACTCCTACCTCTCATTTCGTGCTGGCTAGTTTCCCGCCGTCGTTCCAGCTCCTTCCTGTCGTAGTTGAGCTTCTTCAGACACATGATGCCATATTGTAAACTTGTTCTGCGGTCATACCAAGCAGAGGCATAAGCGAACTAAACGGCTGCTTAGGGCCCCACGACCACTACGACACCCCAAAGAGTGGTTAACTTTTTTGGAGCCAACTTTGTCCCCATTGTCATCTTCATGTGTTTACCACAAACATCAAACAAAAAACCTCTACACAAATACTACAAAATAAATATCAAATATCATGCTTAAAAACAGGGACCTCTTAAATTTTTTAGCTTTCATTCTGAAAAGAAAAAATAGTGTAGAAATACTACAAAAATACTATGATACAAAATACTATAGAAATGTTACCCCAGAATTACAAAAACACAACTAGAATTATATTACAAAAATACTGAAGAAATATTAGGAAAAACAATGCTGTGTGAATACTTCAAAAAATTATAAAAATATTACTAAAATACTGCTTTGGAAATGCATCATAAACACTTCTACAGAAGTACTTCAAAAATACCACTTCATAATACTATAATAAAAAACACTAACAGAAAATAATTTTACTGTAGAAATACCACTAAAGAAGTATTAGTGCAAAAATACAACTACAGCGATACAACAAAAACTCAAAAATACTACAAAAATAAAACTACAGTAATACTTTACTACAGAAATACTACAGATGTACATCGAAAATTCACAATAGAAGTACTACAAAATACAACAGAAACAGTACAAAAATAAAGCTACAGTAATACTACAAAAAAACTACTGAACTTTAACTAAAAACCGACACCCTGAACTGGTTGCCAGCCAATCGCAGGGCACACAGGGACAGACCACTCGCTCGCTCTTTCACACCTAGGGACAATTTGAACCGGCCAATCTACCTGAAATGCATATCTTTGGAATGTGGGAGGAAACCGGAGTGCCCGGAGAAAACCCAAGCAAGCACGGGGGGAACATACAAACCCACACAGGATGTTCCCAAGACCTTAGAACGGTGCCGCACACACGCTAACCACTGCGCCGCCGTGCTGCCGACCTAATATATAATTTTGCTTTACTTGTGATCGTTTCAACACCAATTCGATGAGACTAATCTAGTTCAAAGAATGTGGTCCCTGTCTCCAAATTGTTCTGAACACTTACCACTTGACTACCAGTGACACTGATAGTTTACGAAAGGACATTGGGTTTTATCTCAGTGTGACAAATGTTAATTTTCGCATACCACATGTTACAATAACAATAAATGCAGTGCAATGTGACTAACCAGAATATCACAGGTTTTAGTATATTTTTATCGTTACATGACGAACAAGTTACCAGTAGGGGCAGTAGATTCTCAGAAACCAAACAATACCCAGTATTCATAACAGGCACGCTACAAACACTGTGCAATTGGGCAAGTAGTTCAAAGGGCTATGTTCAAAGCATTTACAGGTCACTGCAGACTGTGTTTGAACATCCTGTAGCTGATCATTGGCTGAGCCTTCGCCATTCTGGTTATTCTCAGGTCCATTTTAATAGTGGTCTTCGGTTTTCTTCTACGTGTTTCGTTTTTTTCTACCAATTTTAAGGCATGGGAGCATTTTTTAGCTGAACAGCCAACAGTTTTTTGCACCTTTTTATAGGTCAATCAACTTTTCAATCAAAGAACGCCGTTCTTCGGAGAAGTGTCTTGAATGACCCATTTTCCTCAAATGCATGTTGAACCTGTGCTGGTTTCATCTATCCATCCATCCTTTAACTGCACCGCTTATCCTCAGTAGGGTCGCGGAGGTACTGGAGCCCATCCCAGCTATCTTCAGGCAGTGGGCAGGGGACACCCTGAACTGGTTGCCACCCAGTCGCAGGGCACTGTGCTGGTTTCATCATCTTACGCACCAACCGATTCTCACCTTTTTTTTCCTTCCCCAAAATTTAACCTAGAGATTAGTCTCCACACTGCTAATTTTTTGAACACACCCTTTTTACTATTTGACCAATTGCACAGCCTTCAGAGTGTGCCTATTTTGAATGCTGGGTCTTGTTTGTTTTCTGAGAATTTACTGCACCTACTGGTAACTTGTCTGGCATGTAACAATAAAGGAATTAAAAAAAAAACAGGGATAATCTAGTTAGTCATATTGCACTGCTATTATTTTGAACAGCACTGTACAATACTTAGAATAGAAGAATAGAGTTTATTGTGATTGTAACATGTGCAATGCACAAAAAAACTAACACTCTTCTCTGCCACAGTGACTAAACACAGTGTGATAATGTGGCCGAATCTACTGACTTTTCTCAAACTATCTATACCACTGGTGGTCTAGTGCTTTGACACTTAAGCTGATCTTGGACCTTTTAAAACTGCACAGCACATCAGAAAGTATATGTTCCAAGGACTTTTTCCTGTGACGAACCCATCCATCCATCCATCCATCCATCCATTATCTGCACCGCTTATCCGTAGGGTCGTGGGGGTGCTGGAGCCCATACCAGCCATCTTCGGGCAGTGGGCAGGGGACACCTGAACTGGTTTGCGAGCCATTCGCAGGGCACACAAAGACAGACAACTCACTTGCTCATTCACACGTAGGGACAATTTGGACCGGCCAATTAACCTGACATGCATGTTTTTGGAATGTGGGACAAAACCAGAGTGCTCGGAGGAAACCCATGCAAGCACAGGGAGAACATGTAAACTCCGCACAGGAGATTCGATCTCATGACCTCAGAACTGTGTCGCGGACGCGCTAACCACGCAGCCGCCATGCCATCTGTGACAAACCCACACATTGATATTTTGTTGTTGTTTATATCGTAAATAATGTTTTTATTTATTTTCTGACTTGTTCTGCGAAAAATCCAGAATGGCTATTCGATTGTGGCTTTCTGGAAAACAATCAATTTTTACATTTAAGCACTCCTGCAATTGTCAGTTAGTTTTTGTTACAAACTGACCCTAGTCCCTCCCCAGAGAAGGGAAAAGTTTTATGGCCCTCAAAGTTAGGGGACCCTTGCTTGAATTCGTGTTGAGCCAAGAATGGGAGTGAGTGAGTTAATAATTGACTTTTTTATCTAAAGGTGAGGACAACGTCTAGTGTAAAAGGAGTGCTTGTCACGAATAACTGCATCTTATTGCCAATACATTTGAATGATTGATCTTAGTTTAAAGAAACAATGTCTATCTGCACAGGAAAACTTAATTTGAAGTTGACTTAGTTTGTTTTCCTTATGTATTTTAAGAAGACTCCCAGATAGGAAGTGATGTCACATTGGGACCATATTGGTTAGGTTTATTTAAGTGGTCTCATTGACACATGGCATCATCACCATCACTGGCCAACTGCTTTTTTGTAGTGCCTTTGACCCCATTGTCTGTTAAGATTCTAAATATATTTTTAAATTTATTTTATTGAAAGTGCTAATTGCTTCATTGAATTTGATTGTGGTGTGGTGTAAAACTCCCTCTATTTTCACAGTATGTCACAGTTTTACTTAGTTTTGAACACTAATTTTGATTGAACGCTTTATTTAAGAGGTGTTAAGCTAATCCTAAATTGTTAAAGGGACAGTTTATATTAATAAGTAACTCTTAGTAGTACAAAAAAACCCCAAATTTGATTTAAATAATAGGCAAAATGCATGAACAATCATACCAATCCATCCATCCATCCATTAACTGTATCGCTTATCCTCAGTAAATGTATATGGTCTGCATTTATATAGCACTTATCAAGTCAGTGAAGACCTCCCAAAGCGCTTTACAATGTGCTTCACACTTTTCCCTTTTACACACCACCTAACCAATAGCAGCGTCAGCCATCCAAGGCAACTACCTGCTATCGGGGGCATTAGGGATTCAGTGTCTTCGACATAACACGGAGGAGCCGGGAATCGAACCTGCACCCTCTTGACCCCAAGACGAGCGCCCTACCTCCTGAGCATTAGGGTCGCGGGGGTCCTGGAGCCCACCCCAGGTATCTTCGGGGAGTAGGCAGGGGACACCCTGAACTGGTTGCAGGGCACACAGAGGCAGACACCTCTCCCGCTTATTCACACCTAGGGACAACTTGGACCGGCCAATGAACCTGACATGCAGGAGGAAACCGGAGTGCCTGGAGGAAACCCAGGCAGGCACGGGGAGAAAATGCTGCTTTTTCTATCCATCTATCTATCCACCCTTGTCATATCCCTCGAGAGGGGTGAGCGACGGCAAGACAAAAAGAGGAAAAAGTAGCAAAAAACGCACATCAATTTTTTTTGACTACGGCCAACCCAAATGCCCAAACACCCAAACAAGTTAAGCACCTCAGCACCCAAGTTGGTCATGCTTTCGTCCCTCCAGATGAAACGGGACACAAGCTGCTTTTTCTAATGTAATTCAAAGAAAGGACTCAGAGAAGGACCTCTAGAGCAGATTTGGAATTTTTGCGTCTTGAGGGTTTTGTTTCTTGTTCTTTTCGCAAGCTCAAAATTCATTAAAGTCAATTTTCCTTACTTAAAGTGTCTACCAATGTTCACGCTAAGATGCACACATGCGCAATGCCCATCCTTTCTCAGCGCACAAGAAAATCTATTTAATGCATAAAAAACGGGGTTTTAAATTCCAAAACAAATCCCAAGCAAATTTTGCCATTGTTACAGTGCATGTGGGTAAAAACAATGTGGGTTCCCTCTGTGTGCTTTAAACGCAGTAAATTTAAAGTCAATATCAGCACAGGATTGAGTAAACAAAAGAAAGTGGGGATCGGGGTACTAGAGAGGTGGGGGCAGGGTAGTGGATGAGATCGTTCCTGCTATTGAACTGGTTAATGCACCTTGTACATAACTTCCAGTAAGTTTCTGTCTTTGCGCAGTGTGGTAAACATGTTTCTTTCTGCTTATACCATGGTTGTAAACCACTTTGACACATTTCCATGAAATATGTTCCCTGTCTCTTGGGGTTATAGATTGCTGAAAAGTTTGGTTTTACATTCAAATAATTTTCAATAATAAGTCAATCTTTTTGCCAACACTACTTCCACTAAAAAGTGTGATTAAATAAAGTTCTGTATTGTACAAAGAACTAGATAAATTCACAAAATGTTAGTATTTTCTAACAAAAGATACAAAAGAAAATGTAAAAGTTGCTGTAAAAACAACACCTTCGTGGGCAGTGCAACCTTTCCATTTGTACATTAGCCAATTCATTAATATGTGAATAAAAAAAAATACCAGCATTAACTTTGGAAATGTTTGATAACTATTTGGTTGCCCCAAGCAGGATTTATGTTGCTCACCATTGTTTAGAGAAATGCTCACAGACTTTTTTGTTCACACTCGCCCTTATAAGCTTAGGTGCCTACTAAACTAAAAACGTGTCACCCCCTTTTAGCATATATAGCCTAATTATTCACATACCTGTGGAAGCTGTCCACCATTTTTAGATGCACCCTTAGGTCCTTCTTGGTGAGGTGGTCCAGCATACGAGCATCCACCAGGCACTCCATGAAGTAACTGCGGTACTGAGGTAGTCCAAGACTAGGCAGCCACTCGTTGCCGATCCACTCGTGGTTCATGTCGCCATAAGCCAGGGTCTGGATGGCGGACACATACTTTGGGTAAGCACAAATCATACTATATTTTATATACAATCTACTGTACTCAGAAATTTTACCCTTTATTTTCCATACCTGTGCCCAGCTGCCCTCTTCGGACTGTGATTTCTGGGTAAAACAGAAAGGAAACATCCTTCATTAGACGATCTTACACTATCGAACAAGTTGGGTCAAAAATAAATAAATTTGGGAGACCAGTCCACTGTTTGAGTTATTTATTTATTTGGTTGTAGGCCAGTCCAAATTGTCCCTAGGTGTGAGTGAGAGAATGAGTCTTTGTGTGCCCTGCAACTGGCTGGCAACAAGTTCAAGGTGTCCCCGGCCCACTGCCTGAAGATAGCTGGCATGGGTGCCTAGTGAGGATAAACGGTGAAGAGAATGGATGGATGGATGGATGGATGCTTTGCACAAACCCAAAAAGGGACCAATTGTTAAGAACAAATGACAAAATTGTTTAACTTACTAGAAAAGACGTTGTGAATTTTTTTATTTGTGTATTAAAAAAAAAGTTATATATATATATATATATATATATATATATATATATATATATATATATATATTTGAAAACAATACCAGGAAAAAAGTCAAATTGATTCCAAAAAGGATAACTTTAACAAATAAACAACAAATAAACTAGGTTAATTGGTTAGAAAGGCAAAAATAGATAGATAGATAGATAGATACTTTATTCATCCCCGAAGGGAAATTCACATTTCCAGCAGCATCCCTGAGCTGAGAACAGTACAATAATAAAGCCAAAAGAATACAATATACAAATACCCAGTGTGACGTGCAAATGCCCACTGTAGCGTGTTATATAGAGTAACTAAATAGTGCTACACAGAATACATATTGCAGTAAGATTCGGTAATATCCAATGTAGGTGGTGTGGTTTAATGTGGGCCTTTACTCTGCCGGGTGGAGTTAAAGAGCCTCATGGCATGAGGAAGAAAGGATCTCTTCAGTCTGTCCGTAGTGCAAGACAGTGACAGCAGTCTGTCGCTGAAACTGCTTTTCTGTCTGGAGATAATGCTGTGTAGTGGATGCGATGGATTGTCCATGATTGACCTCAGCTTTTTCAGTGCTCGTCTCTCAGCTACTGTTGTTAGGCTGTCCAGCTCTTTGCCCACAACAGAGCTCGCTTTCCTAGCCAGTTTATTGAGACGAGAGGCATCCTTCTTCTTGACGCTGCCTCCCCAACACGCTGCCGCATAGAAGAGGGCGCTTGCCACTACTGTCTCGTAGAATATTTTCAGGAGCTTTTTGCAGATGTTGAAGGAGGCCAGCCTTCTGAGGAAGTAAAGTCGGCTTTGCCCTTTCCTACATAGAGCTTCTGTGTTGGCAGTCCAGTCCAGTTTGTTGTCCAGCTGCACACCCAGGTATTTGTAGGTCTGGACAAATTCTACACATTCTTCCTTGATGGTTACAGGTACTGTGTGAGTTCTGGTTCTCCTGAAGTCCACCACCATCTCTCTGGTCTTGGTGGTGTTTAGGTGCAGGTGGTTTGCGTCGCTCCATCGGACAAAGTCCTGAATCAATTTCCTGTACTCCTCCTCCTGCCCGTTTCTGATACATCCCACGATCGCAGTGTCGTCGGCAAACTTTTGCACATGGCAGGACTCAGAGTTGTACTTAAAGTCCGATGTATATACGTAGAGTGAATAGGAATGGAGAGAGAACGGTCCCCTGCGGAGATCCTGTGCTGCTAACCACAGTGTCCGATGTACAGCCCCCCTGTTTCACATACTGGGGTCTGCCTGTCAGGTAGTCAGTAATCCATTCTACAAGGTGTGAGCTAACTCCCATCTCTGTCAGTTTCCTACTCAGTAGCAGAGGCTGTATGGTATTGAAGTCAAGTCAAGTCAAGTCATTTTTATTTGTATAGCCCTTAATCACAATAAGGCACTGGAGAAGTCCAAAAATGTAATCCTCAAATACATCATTTTTTACATAATGACTAAAAAAGTTGCATCTTTCCATTTTAAAAATACATCAAAAATGTTTTTAAAACGACACTTTATTTTGACCTGTTAGGTTTGGGTTGGTAATTAAAATAAGGGGGCAGCACGGCAGCGCAGTGGATAGCGCGTGTGCGGCACAGTTCTAAGGTTTTGGGAACCTCCTGTGTGGGTTCAAATCCAGCTACCGGACTTCCTGTGCGGAGTTTGTATGTTCTCCCCGTGCTTGCGTGGTTTTCCTCCGGGCACTCCGGTTTCCTTCCTCATTCCAAAGACATGCATTTCAGGTGGATTGGCCCACCCAAATTGTCCCTAGGTGTGAATGAGCGAGCGAGTTGTCGGTCCCTGTGTGCCCTGCGATTGGCTGGCAACCAGTTCAGGGTGTCCCCTGCCCACTGATTGCCGGGATGGGCTCCAGCACCCCCGCGACCCTACTGAGGATAAGCGGTGCAGCTAATGAGATGAAATGAGAATTAAAATAAGGAAGAAAAGGTAATTCCATCATTTTGAAAGAAAAAAAAAACAACCCTGCCACCCAAAACGAAATTGTTTATGTTTAAAAACAATTGCGAACAATTGGTGATTATTGTACAAAACCACCACCAGATTTTGTTTACCGATACTATGAAAAGGGGAACAATTCTGTGATTTATTAGAAAATTATATTCCACGAAACAATATTTTAGTTTGAAATAACCCCACTGCCCCACAAAATGTAATCGTTATGTAAAAACAACTACAGAAAATTGGCGATTATCGTATAAAGTCACCTCCAGAAAAAAAAAGTCAAAAAATGTTCTTGGGTTGTAACACTGTCATTTAATTAAGAACAGCTGTAAAAAATACAGTCAAATCATTCACAACAACCGATAATGTTGATCCCAGTTTGGTACCATATTTTCTGTACTATAAGGAGCACCTAAAAGACCCAATTGGCCAGAAATGTCAAAGTGTGCCCTATAACACTATGGATAAGATTGTACGTGCATTCAGTATTTATAGGTGTGAATTACAACACAGGGTTTTATGATAAACCTCCGTATTTGAGCAATGATTGATCAATCGAGAGTAATCACTGGCCCAAATCACAATACATTGAGTGCAACTGGATTCGAACCCTGGTAGTGGCGGTGGGGGCGCGAGCGTTCTAGACCTCTAGTAATAGAGATGACACACAAAAAGACAGCTTATTTCATTATCACACTAATTTTACACATAGTGCCAGAAATACTGATAGGCATAGTCACGTCAAGTCATGTTTATTTGTATAGCCCTTAATCACAAAGAATCTCAAAGGGCTGCACAGACCACAGATTATTGCAAACTACAGACTATTATCACACCATTCCCTGATCTAAAACCTACATAAGGGCAAGGAAAAACTCAAAAGCTCAACATGAGGAACATGAAGAAACCTTAATAAGGTCATCCTGGGATTACCTCATGTCTGCACATGAGGTAATCCCAGGATGACCATGCTGCAATGGATAACAAATAATAGTGCATTCTGATAGAATAAATAGTCTCTCCACTTTCAACAAACTACAAGCTGTTTTACGTACATCTACATACAGTATTAAACTGATTATTGACGCACAGGTGAAGAAGTGGAGAGACAGTTTTTTTTTAATAGTTTTTATTTGAATGCATTATGAAAATCAGTGTTTATGAAACCAGTAAATATCGTGTGATCATTGGATAAGCTCTAATGCCTTTTCAAATGTCATCTGCACCACAGGTAGTCTAGAGGTAAATAGTTGGGGCACTCACCGCTGCAATTGGGGCTCAATTCCCGTTGCAAACAACGTTTCAAATTTTAATCAGGGATACATGAATAAAAACGCTCGTTCCTATTGTAGCCTAACCTTCATGCACCTTGAAGTCCGGTGCGCCTTATGTATGACTTTTTTTAGGTGACAATTAATAAGGAGTTACATGGCACAAGGAAAAGGGTGGTAGCGTTCAAGTGTTGGAGGAAAGGGGGACTGACCGTTTTGGAAGGAGCCGCCATAGTCTCCATCTCCTCGTGGGTCACCCATACGTTGCCTGACGGCTACAAGGGCGGCGCCCCGGAGACAGAGCAGCGGCGGCAAGGTGTGATGGTAGTAGATGTCCAGCAGGAGGCGCAAGCAGTGTTAAAGAAGAAGAGCAGCACCACTGTAAGCCAACAGTGTTAAAGCATCACAGTCAAGACCAACAGCGGCCCGCTTCGAAGGGTAGAAGGGGGGCCACAACACAAAACACAACACAGCACACACGCGTTAGCATGCTCACTAAAGCCAATTGCAGTTAATTAGGATGACTGACAAACTGCCCTGCATTTTGTGGGTCGCCATCGTAGTCATTGAGGATTGGACACAGCAGGCCCTGCTTATTCATAGCCGAATAATAGCAATACCAAGGGTCGCCTGAGTGTGACATCATTCTGTGTAATCAGCGCCCTCTGGCTTTTCCAGCA
Source organism: Urocampus carinirostris (assembly GCF_059441175.1). Taxonomy (NCBI): domain Eukaryota; kingdom Metazoa; phylum Chordata; class Actinopteri; order Syngnathiformes; family Syngnathidae; genus Urocampus; species Urocampus carinirostris. Next base: position 37,911,007 of record NC_142359.1, read on the forward strand.
GATCTCGGCACAAAACGTCTCCTTCCAGTCGCCTCGCCTGGCACCTAAAAGCTCGCTTAGAACTGGTGCGGAAATCCGACTAATTAATGAAAACAAAGTATTGCTTCGGTAAGTGGCAGGGGATTATGTGATGTGAAGTGTCATTTAAATTTCGGTGAATGAGATTCCCGCTGCGCCCATGGAATAAGACCGTGATCTTGGCAGTGTCAGCATTGGAATGTGTAGTACATAAAAGTCACACATTGTGCTGCGTAGGACATTTGTTTTTAGAGTGTTCTGCAACTGCCAATCGATCAACTAGCGCAGCAGTCAGTATTAATTACATTTGACTTAACATTTACGCAGGAGTGCGACAAAAACATATTACAAAAAACTAAACTCAACAGACTATATTGAGTAAAATTAAAAATCCCGATTTTATTTTATTTTATGTATTAGCAGCAATACTTAGTCTCCTCTCTGTAACTTTGTCATGTGCGCTAAGGACGGAGGAGCTTAAGTTATACGACGCTACATAAGAAATCTAATCGGGCTTCTGAATTTTAGTCAGTATACACTTCAATTTAACTTTATACACTGCACTGTCCAATGAAAAATATATTCCTGGTAGACTTGTTGCAAAGCATCTTCTGCAATGCAAGATTATGGATTATCCCAATGTAATGCATCCTCACGGAATAAAACATTTTGGCTACCATTCTGGTGAGCTCGAGTTAATAGTTCTCTTATTTTACCTTTGCATAGAACGCATGCCATAGTTCATTATATATGCTTTCTTCCAATGGTCAGCCAATTAAGTGTAACAATCATCCATATCTGTAGGTGGCAACAATTAAATATTTTTTTTTAATATACTAATCATCTGCTCACGAGGTAAACACTATATATAACACATTATTTTGTCTGATGAAGCTGTTTAAGTCTTCTCTGAAAAAAATAAAACACATAAAATAAACATTTTGCACATATTGCTGCTGATTTTTAATTATTTTTTTATTTTACAAAAAAAAAGTTAAAAAAAACAAGATTCTCAGTGAAGATGTAAGCAGGAATTACTTTCCCAATTTCCAAAGAAGTGTTATTGGAAGGAAGAAGATAAACAAGACACAAGTGGATAGGGGAAAGGTATTTAGACTGGTCTTAAGTGTCACCATGATAGCTTTGGACAAACGTGTTTAATGTAATATAAAATAACTTGTTTCGCAGAGAAACGGATGGGAAAAAAGTGGTTTAAGTATACTTGTACTACTAAACAAACCCAAAAAAAACCTGAAAAAAATTTGAACAGAGTGAGGAAAAGTATACTACCGACAGATAATGTTTCGTAATTTTAAGTATTACTCTCTTATTTTTTTCAAGAAAAACAAACTAAAAACACAGTTAAACTAGAAAAAACAGGCTAAAAATATAGTAAAGCCAACCTTACAGCAAAAGTATTAACCAAAATTGAATAGATATGGCAGAGAGATCTCATTAGCTGTACTGCTTATCCTTATTAGGGTCGCGGGGCATATATATATATATATATATATATATATATATATATATATATATATATATATATATATATATATGAAGAGTGTTTTAACATGTAATTGTTTTGTGTTACATTGTCTGTGTTTTTGCTTATACTATCTATCTATCTACCTTGGTCATATCCCTCAAGAGGGGTGACCGACAGGAAGACACACACATACAATAACAAAAAAAAGGGAAATAAATAGCAAAAAAACCACACAAAAATGTTTGGACCATGGCCAACCCAATTGCCCAAACACCCAAACAAGTTAGGCACCTCGGCACCCAAGTTGGTCATGCTTTCGTCCCTCCAGATGAAATGGGACACCAGAAAGCGGCCATGTCACTTGGGTCAGGGTGACACGACGCACTCTTTTGTTCAACAGCAGGGCCCGACAGCTTTCACTGGTTTACCCCTGCCGCATCATACGGGTGCCCAGCCCATCTTTAAGAACGCGTCCACAATCCCACTATCCTTTCACAACACCTCTCCACTCCTTTCTATCACCAACAAGAGCTCTATCTTCCATTATATTCAGACCTCTTTCCTGCAGTGCACTCATAACACCATCCATCCATGTCAATCGCGACCTTCCTCTTGGTCTCCTTCCATTGACATCTGCTCTGTAGATCCTCTTCAACATTCGCTCCTCATCCAACCTCTCCATGTGTCCAAACCAACCGAGTACTCTCTTATCAACACGCTTGCTCAGTTCCACGACTACTCCAGTTCTGTCTCTCACAATTTCATTTCTCAGTCTATCCAATCTTGTCATTCCTAACATAGTCCTCAAACACTTCATCTCGAAAACATTCAACTTCCTTCTTAAATCTGGGTTCAGGCTCCAAGTCTCTGCACCCTACAACGCAGTAGGCACAATTACACTCTCATACAGTCCCCTCTTAACATCCATACTCATACTCTTGTTGTTCATCACTCTCCTCAGAGCACCCAAAACCTTGCTTCCTTGATTCACTCTGTGCAATACCTCACACTCCATTCCACCAACTGCAGCCACATCACAACCCAAGTACCTAAATCTTTCAACTTTTTCCATGCAACCTGATTTCTAACGTCATGCCCACTCCATCACGTGAACACTTCATCACCTTACTGTTCCCAACATTAACACATAACCTACGCCTATCACATACTCTTCCAAACTCCGTTACCAACCTTCTCAATGTTTCCTCAGAATCAGCCACAAGCGCTGTGTCATCTGCAAACAACAACTGACTTACCTGCCACACTGTTCCACTGTTGTCCATCATGTCTACACCTCTGCCAAATACTCTTGCATTCACCTCTTTCACCACACCATCCATGTACACATTTAACAGCCATGGTGACATCACACACCCCTGTCTCACACCAGTGAACACAGGGAACCACTCACTTGTCTCACTCCCTACTCTTACACATGCTCTGCTGTTCATATAAAAACTCAACAACAACTTTCCACCCATTTCATACATCACCATCACTTGCCAACACGCCTCTCTATCAACTCTGTCATACGCCTTTTCCAAGTCAATGAAAGCCAAGTAAACATATTTACCTTTTGCAAAATATTTCTCACACACCTGTCGTACTGCAAACACCTGATCCACACATCCTCTTCCTTTCCTGAAACCACTCTGCTCCTCCATCACCACCTCATTCGTTCTTTCTCTCACTCTCTTAATCAAGACTCTTCCATTCAGCTTACCCGGCACAGACAACAAACTGATACCTCTCGAATTGCTACAATCATACTTATCACCTTTACCCTTATACAATGGCACCACACATGCACTACACCAATAAACAGGAACCACACCACTTAAAAAGCATACATTCAACAAGCGTACTAACCAGTCAATCATAGCTGTGCCCCCTTTTTTCAGGCATTCAGCAAAACAACCATCCAACCCAGGTGCCTTCCCCCCTTTCATTTCTTTCACTGCCTCTTGCACCTCGCCTGTTTCCACAGGCTTCACATTTAAATCACCCAACACGGGCATTCTCTCCATACCATCGATCACTTCTCTCACATCCTCCACATTTAGCAACTCCTCAAAATACTCTGCCCATCTCGTCCTGACTGCACTACCGCTAACCAGCAATCTACCATCCTTATCTTTCACTTTCTCTTCCTTTCCAGACTCACTGTTTCTTACTCTTTTCACTTCTTTCCAGAACACTTTTCTCCTTTCCTCAAAGTTCACTCCTATCTTTCGACACCATTCATCATTTGCTTTCCTTTTCGCTGCTTCCACTTCCGCTTTTACCAACCTTTTCTTCACTTTATATCTTTCATACGCATCGCCACTCTTATCTTGCAGTCACTCCTCAAAGGCACGTCTCTTTTATGTCACAGCCTCTGATACCTCAACATTCCACCATTCACTTCTCCTAATACCTCGACCAACTTTTCTCATTCCACACACTTCTTTTGCACTCTTCAACACTGCCTCTTTAAACCACTTTCATTCAATTTACACACTCTCCATTTCTCTTCAACTAACCCGTTCATACTCTTCCCTTATCCTCTCTTTAAACTCTCTTTCCTTTTCTGCCTTATTCAACTCTGACATTTTCAACTCTTCCCTCACACTCTTCTTATAACTAGCCCTCCACGATCCATCTACTCTCAGTTTTCCTTCCACATGAAAATGATCAGACATACCACTCATTTCACCTCTGTAAACATGCACATCCAACAATCTACTTAACATCCCTTTCTTAACCACTACATAGTCCATCAGTGCTCTGTCCACCATCTTGCCACTATCCACTCTGACAAAGGTATACTTATTCACGTTCCTCTTTTTAAACAATGTATTTCCAATCACCAACTCATTTTCCACACATAACTCAATCAATTTCTTCCCACTCTCATTTCTTCCTGGTACTCCATATCTACCAATCACATTTTCAACCTTTTCATCACCCACTCTAGCATTCAGGTCACCTAGTATTACCACTTTCCACCCTTCTTTCGCACTTGCCACACATTCGGACAAGTCCTTCCAGAACTCCTCTCTCTCCTCAGCGCTTCTTTCTGAGCCAGGTCCATATGCACTTAAAAACATCCATACTTCTACAGCCCACTTCAACCTCACCCACATCAATCTGGAAGATATCTCTTTACACTCCACCAGTTTTTCCCTTGCTTTTTCACTCACAAGCACAGCCACCCCTTCTCTAGCATGTCCCCCGGTAACTCCAGACCTTCTACCATACATACCTCCAAGCTGTAATTCACCCTTTCCTTTCATCTTTGTTTCACTCAAGGCGAACACATCAACCTTCCTTTTAGTCATCATCCTTCCAATCTCCTCTTTCTTCCACTCAGTCGCTTTACTTCCACATCCTCTCACATTTAATGACCCTATAACTAGGATTTGCGAGACCTTTCGGTCTCCCGCCCCCCTTTCTTTGCCTCGCTGTCTCTTAGGGAGTAGAGAAAGAGAGGAGAGGATCCCCATTCCCCTAGCTCCCTCCACTTTAGTCGCCTCTTACGACACACAGCGGACCATGGTGGGAGAATTCTCTTGCCTCTCACAGGGAGAGGGCCCCTCACCACAGGGAAACATATTGTTGCTTATACAACAAGTGGAAATGTGAGATAATTTGGTAAAATGTTTATTCATTTTTATTTAACTAATTTCATGTTTTTTTTCCAAAGTTTTAGGACTCAGGCAAATTAAGGTGGTTCCATGGCGTTACTCACTCTGTTCAGCTTGCCAACTCATTGCAGGTGACATAAATGTGTTGTATTTAGACACAAAAGAGGAGCTATCTATAGAATGCGATTAATGGGGAAGATGAAGGGGTAGGGAAAATAAGCGCCTGCTTCTGACTACCCCTTTCGAACATGTTAGGATAACATTATTTTGTTGTTGAGTGACTTTGCCGCTTTTATTTCAAACTACACTCAAACCTAGCAAATCATTTCCTGAATCTGTCACGTGGTACACCCACTTTGGTGGGCTTCAAACTTCACCGCATGTTATCAACGCACGCCTCGACTCGCAGTTAACCAGTTATCTAAAATACGCGGCTCACGCTTCAGGGATTCGATCCGAGAAGACCATCACTACTACTACGTGTTTCCGTTATATGCTTTCATACCACCCAAGCAAAATGAAAATAATGACTATACTCAATTAAGGCAACATGGTATTAT
>NC_142359.1:38219196-38339196 GCF_059441175.1 Urocampus carinirostris
TTCCCGCTTAGGTTATCGCTGGTTCACTCCTTTGCAGATTTTACATTTAATTGTCTTGTCGTTGATATGAAATGTATCGTTCATGGTGGTCAGAGAGAGCACGCAGCAGGTGCTGCACGGGAGAGATTGTGCGTGTATTGGGTGGCGGTGACTGCGTGCACTACTGTGATAGGCTGCTGTACGCTGTCAAACAGTCGCAGTGGGCATGCACAGTCAACGTCTCTGAATCAAAACAAACACGGCAAAGATAGCGGCCGCTGGCTTTTAGCAGTTCACTACATTGAAAATAAATTCATCAATTAAATTAGACTCTGATGAAAGTCAGAAGTGAGCAAAGGAATGCTGATCACCAGCGGGTTCGCCATGGAATGTTATCGGGTCAGGGAATCGACTGAGGTGGCGTTGGGACAGAAAGCAATAGCGAGGCTGAAGGTCTGGCCTACTGCTACGGCTAAGCTAACAACTTAATTCCCCCCTGCCGAGCCTGTATTTCAGCAACGGCAGATCCATTTACCAAGAAATGGATGACCTGGAGCTACAACTCGTGGGAAATCGCTACATTAGATACTCGATTTTAATCATCGCAAAGACTTAAATCGAAGACACGCGATGCTAGTGCACAGCTAGCCAGGAAAACTCTAAACTGCTTTCTTACTCTGAAAGGAGAAGCCTTTCAATTTGGTTTTACTTTTATAGAGCTGCAATAAAGCCATCCATTCAACTGCATTTATGTGTTGTGTGTTACTATTTTTAGATTTATAGTTGTTATTTTGTTACAGTCATATACTCTTAGTCCCCGCGATCCTACAGAATGTAAATACAACCCTACTTGGGGCCCGGTCACACAGCCTTTTGCTTCTGTATCGCGGGTAAAATTTTGCGATTTTTTTTTTCCCGTGCTTGCCCGCGGTAGAAAATGCGCAAAATTGGCCAACCCGCTGTTCATCCGTGGTATGCCCGCAAAACAGACGCCGGCGACTGTTCCGCTTCCTCATCGCGTCAGTTCCACGTCCTTTCCGCGTGTGGACCACGGGTACAAAAGCTGCAGAGCCGGGCTGTAGAAATCATAACCGCTCAAGACACAGTCCCGTGAAGATAAAGATTTCAAGCTATGGCACCGAAGAAGAAGCCAATATGTTATTATTGTAATAGTTTTTCATTTTTATTTTATTATCTTGTTATGAAATGAAAAGAAATGTCAAGAAATAAAAATGGATTAAGACGAGGTCACTACGGTGACGGGGATCCATGTTCACCCCTTGACGTCTCGAGCACAACTGACGTGTGCTCGGCAAATCACGCTGTATATACCCGGAGAAAGGCGTTTGACCGTCACACGCGTTACACACGCTAATTCACGTGATAACGCCGCGATACAGGCGCAGAACAAACGTGCTATGACCGTGCTCCACCCACGATTACCCTCTAAAATTCCGCGTCCTACCCGCGTGTAACCACGCCCTGGTCGCGGCCGTAGCACGTCGTTCCGCGTCATTACCTCGTGTGTACCACGTGTGCCGCCCGCTGTTACCCGTGGTCTAAAGTTTTGAGCAGCGCAAAACTTTTTCGCGCGACCAGCCGCGTGTGAATTTTCTGCCGCGTGTAAAGCACGGCTGTATCTCGTCTGTATCGCGATCTCAAAGCGTCCAACAGCGTCTGCTTCACGGGCAGAAATTTCTGGTCGTGATTCAGCCGCGATACAGAAGCAAACGGCTGTGTGACCGGGCCCTTAGTTGGTAATGACGTCATCGCAAGGTAAGTTGCACCCTTGAGAGCTTTATTGATGGTGCGACGCTACTTCAAGGATTTTCACTTTTAACTGGTGGTTCTGGTCCCAATTAATGGCAAAAGATGAGAGTACTTTGCATGTTTACAATTTGATTTAAAACTTTATTTCGTATACATTATGCACCACTAAACTAATTGCGTCAATTTTAATCTCTGACACAAGAGAGACAGAAATAGATATTAGATTTACACACACGAAGGAGCTACCTGCGTGAGCCGAATCTGTTTCGAGTGTACAGACCGGCACCTTATCCACCAATGCATCTTTTTCAGGGTGTGTTGCATGTGAAAGCACTTTTCTTTTTTACTTTATCGTATTTCTCCTTTAATGTGGCTCTCATTTTGTTGAATTTGTGTGAGCCTGCAAATTTGTGAGGCTTCTAACGTGAGTGTATTCGGTACTAAGAAACCTGAAATTTGGTAAATTTGATTATCTTTTTTTTGTATTTTGCAGTAAATTGTCATTCAAAATCCACCATTTGATCACTTTATTGTTATATTTTGAGAATATTAGACCTGGCCTAGTAAGTCTGAATTTTTTAAACAGGTTTGGCATCCTCACATAAAACAAGTAAAAAGGTTTGTTGGAAATTTAGAAAGTGAGCAATTGGTGTTTTATAAACAATATTGGCTTCTTACTGTTCTCTTAATGTAAAGTAAAACAGGGCATATCTTGTCTGCCATGTGAAATAGAAAATTATATTTTTGATTGATATATATTCTACGTGGGCAGCACGGCGGCGCAGTGGTTAGCGCGTGCGGCACAGTTCTGAGGTCATGAGATCGAACCTCCTGTGTAGAGTTTGCATGTTCTCCACGTGCTTGCGTGGGTTTCCTCTGGGGACTCCAGTTTCCTCCCACATTCCAAAAACATGCATGTCAGGTTAATTGGCCGGTCCAAATTGTCCCTGGGTGTGAATGAGCGAGTGACTTGTCTGTCTCTGTGTGCCCTGCAACTGGCTGGCAACCAGTTCAGGGTGTCCCCTGCCCACTGCCCGAAGATGGCTGAGATGGGCTCCAGCAACCCCCCAACCCTACTGAGGATAAACGGTGCAGATAATGGATGGATGGATATATTCTACGTGGTCTAAATTTAAGCACTCTTTTGTAGGATTACAAGCAACTACCTAACCTTAGTTTCCAACAATTCTTTTTCAAGGCTACATTGTTCATTTATATCAAACACAATTTAATAATTTTATGGGTTCAAATCCAGCTCCAGACTTCCTGTGCGGAGTTTGTATGTTCTCCCCGTGCTTGCGTGGGTTTCCTCCGGGCACTCCGGTTTCCTCCCACGTTCCAAAAACATGCATTTCAGGTGAATTGGCCGGTCCAAATTGTCCCTAGGTGTGAATGAGCGAATGAGTTGTCTGTACCCGTGTGCCCTGCGATTGGCTGGCAACCAGTTCAGGGTGTCCCCTGCCCACTGCCCGGAGATGGCTGGGATGGGCTCCAGCCCCCCCGCGACCCTAATGAGGATAAGCGGTACGGCTAATGAGATGAGATGAGATGTATTTGTACTGTATTTTCAAACCATTGTGTGTGTGTTTATTAGTTTACTTGGATTAAATAATTGATCAATTTGTTTATATATTTTCCCTGTAAGTGTGCATGTGTTCATCCATCCATCCATTATCTGCACCGCTTATCCTCAGTAGGGTCGGAGGAGTGCTGGAGCCCATCCCAACCGTGGGCAGGGGACACCATAAACTGGTAGCCAGCAAGGTGCAGGGCACAAAGACAAACAACTCACTTGCTGATTCATGCCTAGGGACAATTTGGACTGGTCAATTAACCAGCATTTTTTGGGAATGTGGGAGGAAAGCGGAGTGCCTGGAGGAATCCCACACAATCATGGGGAGAACAAGCAAACTGTGCAAAGGAAGGCTGGTAGCTGGATTTGGCCCCATGACTTCAGAATTGTGCCGCTAACCACTCAACTGCCCTGCATGTGTTTATGTGTGTGTTTATTTTCTTTTCCCTTTTTCTCTTTGTACAAATTGTATTTAATCTTGAAGATGGTCTTCTAATTTGTTAAATATATATATATATATATATATATATATATATATATATATATATATATATATATATTTTTTTTTTTTCCCCATTATGGATTTTTTTGTTCTCTGGGTTGTTTAGTATTCAGTATGTTCTCACGGTCACTTCCGGAGGAGTCTTGTCGGGCGAGTTCAGGTGAAGAGCAGCCACTTTCTGGACGTTTGGGCTTATCGCTCTTGTGTTTCCTCTTTGGCACAGTCACCTACACACATCAATGATACACACAAAAAAACTGCTCAGGATTGATGAGACATTAGAATACTTCTGAAGTTATAAATTGCGCACAGAGTTTTAACATGACAGGGTGAAAAAATGGACACATGCAATTCACACAAACATGATTGCTGGAGTAGAGATGTCAGAAGCCAGATGAGGGTGAAAAAGCGTCAGGATGGATGCAAAATGCTAACTTTATAACAGGGGTCCGGGAAACCTTTTGACCCAAAAAGCCATGAATGCAAATTTTTTTTTTTTTTTTTTTTTTTTTTTTTTTGAGAGAACTACCTCAAATATTTCAAGACGAAATTCAACAACCCCGCTAAACCCGCTCTCCAGACGAAACCTGATTCTTCGTCTCATTTTATTTAGCTGTGTGACATTTGATGATTTGATAAACCACCCCTACCGCTAACTCAATCAAATAGCTATGGGTGCTTTGCTGGTATTTTTGGGTGTTTGTTCTGTGGGTTTTTGTCATAAAGTTTCCTTACAGTGAGCATGTATTATTTTTGAGCTTCCTAATAATGGGATTCCTTAGCGACGTCTGTTGTTGCGACACCCAGACTGTAAACTGTAGCTGACACTGCCCTATACGTTCTGGACCAAACCCTTAACAATCTAAGTGTTGCTCTGGATTTTCATGTACTACAATCATCTTCGCATGTACCAAGTTTGTGACGACCAGTGAACATTTGCATGAGCTAAATTTTACTCCGAACCAAATGTACCATTTTTTTCTGGACTACAAGTCACATTTTTTTTATTAGTTCGGCTGAGGGTGCGACTTATACTTCGGTGGGACTTATATATAAAGTTATTTTCGAATTGTTACCGGTTGTACCATTTCACATGTTATTGTCATACTAAACCGCAATGGGGCGCTCTAGACCTATGTTGATAATTTCAACCTTGCCGTGCTGTGCTGACATATGCCCCTCTAGCATACATCACTCGGGCAAACGTCACTAAAATGACTTGGTATCTCATTTTTGTGGCAAATGTAATAGGACAGTAAAAGACAGATAATTTACACCTTTTATCAGAAGCACTTTTGAGCAAGTTGAAAATATTTACTTTGGCGAAAAGACCTTACCTTTTCTTACTACCGGTAATCGGGACAAGGACGTTCAGAAGATATACCGTCATTTTGCCAACGTAAACATTTTTAACTTGTTAAAAAAAGATTTTTAATTCATGAAAACAACAAAAATTTCACTGAAAAGAAAAATCATATTCTGCAGATTACAAGATAAAAAAAAGTGAAAAGCAGAAAGGGGAGGTGGCGATGAGTCAGACGTAAGCGACGTAGAAGCGGATGGTGGAAGCGGCTGATTGTTTACCGTGACAGTGACTCAATGAATAATTTTTATTGGATTTAGTAATTTGGAGTTAAAATTATAGTCTGGTAAGCATGTTATTTATGCTAGAGTTATTTGAATATCTCTTATCTGTCACGGCGTTACTGAAATTAACAGGCATGTCAATCATGTAATGTTCATATACATACAAACTTATTCAGCAAGTGCTCTCTTTTTTTTTTTTTTTACAATTGCCTTTCAAGAAGACATGTATGTTTTTGGTGTTGGGTTTTATCAAATTAATTTCCCTCAAAAATGCGACTGCGCGAAAGGACAACGTCGGTGCAGTTTCAGCACATGTTCATGCTCCATCCAAAAGAACAATGTAAGAAAAAGGGGCAATGATGGAATAAAAAAAGGGCCGCCATAAATCCCCCCCTCCCAAAAAAAAAGAAAAAAGAAAAAAAGAAGCTGCTTAGATGGTAGCTGAGGCGGCAAGACGATTTAGAAAACAACCTACCTGGCACTTGCAATTGTCCCGCCGCGTCCCCTGGTTACTCAGACTAATAAGACTGCCAGAACGTACCATGGGGGTGCGGTGTCGGACTTTGGTCTGGATACAACCATCTTTTTCAAACTGAATCAGGTCGTTGAGCGGGTCCCACGGCCTTGTACTGCAAATGAGGGGGGACATTTTGTTTTCAATATTATGTATTTAAATACTTATCTTGTGCTGAATGATTAAAATGCCACAAGTTATTTATGTTGCTAAAATATTATCAACCATATCTATTCATGTATAACACACACTTTTTGGTATATTTAGATCTTTTAGGACCACTTTGTTTTCTCCATCATCCAACATTCATCTCTGGTACCCTGAAAAATATTGTGGTCATGAGATAAAACCTAATGCCTTTCCATGTCATATTTTCACATTTCATTTCATATATTCATAATTTCCCTTTTTTAAATTAACTAACAAATGATCATTCATGAATTTTTAATTCATATAAAAATTTTAGTGTAACAATAAATGTTCTGGGTAAGACTAGATCTTCTTGTCTTGTTCTTGTCCTTCATTTATTTGAACAGGTAAACAATTCATTTAAGTGTAAATATTTTTGACTATTTATCCTGACATTCTTTTTTTCTTATTTTTCTCGTGTCAGCCTTGATTACGTGTTTAACCTGGAGTGCCGTGCCTAATCTTGCTGTAAACAATGTTGACTTTGTTGTTATCAATGACAAAAATAATATTGTAATTGTAATTGTAATTTACAAACGACTCTTCTCTCCTTCTAAGACTTGCATTTTCCTTTAGTTATACTGTATGCTTTTGTGGTCAACAACATCACTGCCCATAAAACCTTTCCCATTGAACCTAATCCATCTGTCCATGCAGCAATAACAGGTCGTGGACAAACCCCCATTTGTACTCACTCTGCAAATTTATAATGCCACTCTCCAGTGACTGTGTCCTGCTCAAAAAGAGCTGAGTTCCATTCCTCGCCCTTGGCTTTTCTTTCCCGTGCTGACTTCCTCTGACTCTCCTCCAGGATGAACTTCTCGTTGGTGGCTTCCGTCTGGTCCTTGCTGTTGATGGCCCTTGTCACATTCTGCCAAAGTCTACAAACGTCAGGAGATGATGTAATTGATGCAGAAAGACGAAACAAAGCTGTGAGAAAAAGCCCACCTCTCTGATTCAAAGTCGCCCTGCTCCTCTGGCGGAACGGTGCAGCGTGTAAGTCGGCTCTGCCTCAGGTCTGGTGTCGGGTTCCAGAAAGTGTCCATCGTTCCTGTTTTCTTGTCGTTGATGAAGATCTCGCTGTCCTAAAGGAGGCCACCATCACGATTAGGACTACAGGTTGTGAAGCTTTAATCCACAAAAAATATTTGCTCAGACTCTTTCACAGTTTAATATTTCACCCAGTGTCCTTCAAGAGTCGCCAGCACTTCCTTCCCCAGCTTAATCTTTCCCGAGATTTGGTTTACACTGTCGCTGCTTCCCAGAAAGGGCTGCAAATCAAAGGGCATACGAATTAATGAACAAGTCCAATACCATAATTGCTTGATGTCCAAGTATCTTTTACAATAAATTTAAAATAAATGTATAATTATATTTCAAAAAGAATGCCATGCAATGGTGATATGAGAGAAGGTTCAGAGCAGGACAAAATTCACAATGAAAAATTTTGTCTGACCTTGAGTTTGAATTCCAACTGTGAACTGTAGCCTGTCTTCTCACAAGCAATAGTGATCTGACCACCGAGCTCTAGAGTCATGGTTCCATACAGGATGCCTAGCAGATAAATATTTTAAAGATATAATTATGTACAATAATAATATCAAACAAAATTTAAAAAAACAATTGACACCCTATTATTAGGGACGCACAAGTAAAATAATTTGTGCGAGCTTTGTCATGCATTTTTTTCAGTTAGTTTCCCCAGTTACATTTATTTCACCCTGCTAGGATGATTTGCTCCTTTTAAAAAAATATAAATAAACTAAAAGGCTTTTGCGTTCACGCTACTTGTAAACTATAGCTTTCTACTCGTTCCAAGATACGCTTAGTGGATTTTATTTCAGTGAATTTGCCTCATCTACCACAGTTAAGTACGTAATGATGCAGTCTTCGGCAGTTTAATTTTTTGGGGGTTCCTATTTGTCTTTTAAATGTCACATGCAGTTAACTAGTTTTGAAAACGACTTTATTTTTGACGTCTGACTTACTGTCGGCATCATCTAATTTTATATAGCTACATAAAAGTCCGCATGCAGCATCACGATGAAATAAAAAGCTTCCACCGGACCGGATGCAGTGTACATTAGTTGTTACTGGAGCCTGTTAAAATTGATATGACCATTTAACAAATTCATTCCGCAACATATCTAAAAGAAGATTAATGACTTGTATTCAAATGTTTGGGTCCATAGAAGTGGTTTTCAATTGAAATGGATAATTACATAGACCAATTTTGGGCCCATATTTTTGAAGTATTTCTGAAAATATCTATTTTGCATCATTTATGCCATTGATCGGGTCCGTAAAAAAGACAATGGTTGGATCATTTAACCACCAGGTTCGTAGGGGTACCGTTTCCTGTGCTGTGTCTTAAGCAAGTACAGCCTGGTGGCGCCTATCTCTTTCCAGGCTAACATGTTTCCAACCGGTCTCGAACCGGGCACCTTTGCGTGTTAGGCAAATGAGCTAACCACTGCACTACGGAAAAAGAAAGTACCAGAAAAAAAAGGAATTTACTCTGAATGTTATTATTTCAGTTTAACATCTCAAATACAGTATCAAACTCCGCCCAGCTTAAGTAAAATTAACCTCCGACCACTCAATCTACCGTAAATTCCGGACTATAGAGCGCACCTGATTATAAGCCGCACCCACCACATTTCGGGAGAACAACCGATTTTGTACATACACAAGCCGCACCTGTATATTAGCCGCATGCGCCCACATTGAAAAATTGCAATTCAAACACGAAATTAATCCATACCTGATAGAATCCGAAAAACACAGCCGACAAATTGAACGGAAAATGATATCGGTACTTAAAATTTAATGCAGACCTGCAGAGTCCGGGTGCCCGTTGAAAGAAATCCAAGGAAAAAAGTATATTTCCAAAGGTAAGGGTGGGAAAAAAATATATTCACTATTGTCGGCCGCGTCCACAAACACGTCTCACTTTTACTCCACTTCCCGTCATCCCGCGTTTGACCCGGCCCTTCTTTCTCATTTGCTCGTACAAAACATATCAGAATAAGTTTCTAAAATAAATACATTACAAAAATATACAGTTGCAAATACATATTATACATGCTTACACATATTTACAAAGAAAGACGGTACACCGAGTTTTCAGAGCTTTAATAATAATATTATAACTTTCATCCCAAACCGTGCCTGTGAAGGGTAGCAAAACGCTACTAGGAACACGCTCTCAACACAGTAAACAGCTCTGTTAAAAAAAACATACCGTGCTTGTAATAAGCACGGTAAACCTTCCTTATCTTTCTCCTTATAACCGACGACATCAAAATCGTCTTTCTTCAGTGTGGGAAAGAGACTATGTCATATAGATGTTGTCCCACACTCCCTTATTCAAAAACACGCTAGCATCACGCTAGCAAAGTAAAGATTACGTGCGGTAGCTCTGTTCCCTTCTATATCGGACAGGTCGATTGCGTTTAACTTGAAAGTTGCGTCATGTGCCTATATTTTTGCAATTTGCATGATGAGGATATGTCTACGCTAATTTAATTTGTGCACAAGCTAAGAAGTTGCAGTCGAAATCTTACCTTTCGTACTCGAGCGCCGCTGGCGGTCGTTAGAAAAATTACATAAATTGGCCGCCTCACTGAATAAGCCGCAGGGTTGAAAGTTTGGGAAAAAAGTAGCGGCTTATAGTCCGGAATTTACGGTAACTAAATTTAAAATACAGCTAAACTTTAACTAAGCCAGAAAAAAGATGAACAACAATTATTGTTTTTGGAGTTATTTGTTTACTCAAAAAGTTTGCGTGGATTGTTAGAATCGGCTGAAGCCTAAATAAATGGAAAAAAATACAAGCAAACAGGAGGCAGCTAATAGCAGGTGGCAGCTGTTAACCAACCTCACAATAACAGCAATACAAATAACAGCAACGAAAATGCAGCAAAAATGAAAATAAATACAAACCTTTACAGTGAGCGTAAGGCATATTCATAACATAATCCTCTCCCCGGTTAAGGAATGTCAATCTCGCCTCTCCATCTAGTATAGCCGACAAGGAATTTCCTATAAAGCAAAAAGTCATGTTAGCAATGTTTTCCTCAAAACTAATGTTTCTCAAGCATTTACCATAAAACTTGGACTTGGCGAGAATGCTTCCGCTGAGGCAGAATCCATCTTTTCTGTTGCTGACATAAAAGGCCGACACAGGGGGATGATGAGATACCTAAAAAATGAAATGGAGGGAAAATCATGAGTAAAGAACTTTATAAAGTTAATGTTTCAATAATTGGTCGTAAAACATTGATTCAGGTGATCATTTTTTTATTTTTTGGCTTGAACTCCTAATGCACTACAGGCAGACACAAAGTTCTTGCAGAATTCAGTTTCTATGGGGATATCACCTGTTCTGCAATGTAGAAGGTCTTGCTGTTGGTCTTTTGGTGAAGCCACATGCAGCGGTAGGTCTCGCCAATAAGGGGATTGTAAGGCTTCTTTAAGCCCTACCAGTTCAGAAGGACATTAGCACAACCATTCTACTAATTTTAATCTCAATAGAAGAGGGGTGAATGCACTCCACAGCTTTACCTTTGGCTTTTTATAGAACCCAGAGATGTACCACTTGACTACTTTCTTCATCCGGTCATAGGCATTCTCTTCCACGGCCGCCCTGATTAAGAAAGTTAATCAAAATAATACTGTAAAATACAATCTCATCAGATACAGAGGATACTGGCTGGGGCACAATCTGTATTGGATAAGAAGTTCTTACTCAGAGAGGAAGTCAGCATGGTAGTAGTAGTCTGAGAGTTTATCTAGGAAGGACCTTGGCTCCAGGATAAACGTGGGCAGGACCACCTTGGACAGGTCCATTCCTGGCCGCACTTGTTTTAGCAGAGTCCAAATCAGGGACTTGTTCTCCTCAGAAACCGTTTCCGTCTGGGCAGCCTCACCTGCCTGCAGAAGTGATTATTAAATTTTCATACATTAGAACCCTCAAATATGACGTACTGTTTTATGACATTTTCACTTTTTGGTGTGGAATATGACATTTTTCAGCTCCTATATACGGCATTTTCCCCTCTGTACAATATCAACAACAAACTATTTTGCGTGCATAAAAACTTGACTAAACTGTGTCCTATCTGCATATGGCCGACGTCATATAAAATGCTTGTCTGTTCTGAGTTTGCGTCATGACATCATGGAAATACCAATTCGATATTGACAAAACTACCCCCCAACATGCCTTTTTCTCAATCCAGTTCAGAATCCTCTGTTCTTCGTAAAGACTTGGCACGTTACAATTCTGTATTTTTTGTACTGTACTTATTAGGTATGGGCCCCAAGGTCTGTAGTGATGCAAAAGGGAAAAGAAAAATCATTATAATCAAGGAAACAGCTTACAATTGTAAAGAAATGTAATGGAGGCACCCAAATGGCTATCCTATAAAGACTAACAATTCGATGATCAGGAATATCATTAAGAATAAGAAGGCAATAAAGCAAGATTTTCTAAGGTAATAGAAATTCTTGAATGTTGAAGTTTTAAAATCTGTTTGAATTTCAATCCACTGTCTCCTTCCCCCTTTGCATCCACCTGCTATGCCAGTCAACTAACTGGCTTAAGTTAGATCACACAGAATTTAAATGAAATTTCACTTTTCTTTTACATGCTCATTCATCTATGATGTCATGTAATCACACACCGGTACATGTATATTACACTTTAGTAGTACTAACAAAATACTATTTTACTATTTTATAATTTCCTCTTTGGTCATGGGGGTTTGGAACACGTTTGTTAATACACTACCATACGTTTCAATCACCCCTATATGGCAATCTCACTTTGTGATTCCCAACTCATAACAGAATCAAGTCATATCCTGTGGCTCTACTGTACAGTATTTTACATTAAAAGCGAAAGACAACCCCTTTTCATGGCAAGCTGTTTTATTTTCGTGTATATATTACTTCAACATTATACACTGACAGGTAGAAAAGAAGCGAAAAGACTGTTCAGCCAGTGAGAATGCCGAACATAATTCATGATGCAAATCAGTGAAGTAGCGAGATTGTGAAAAGTGAACCGCATATGTACCAATGCATATTCATCTTGAGGTTAACTAATTAGCTGTTGAGTTGCACAATGACAATTAAATTTGAAAAGTGGATACCTCTCCTAGTTCTTCATGAGATTGCTCCAGGTAGGACGTCTCCCGCACATGCTCGTTGGGGTCCATGTCAACGTACGAGTCCTCCTGGCGTTCCGATGTGTCGCTGTCACTGTCCTCACTCTTCTCTAGTCCTTCTGGATCAGACTCTTCGTGGTCCTGCTCCCCCTCTCGGTCGGACTTGTCGGAGTACATGTCCTGGTCTTTCAAATGGTCGCCGTCGGTAAACCTGGACAAATAAATCTCTTTTAGTGGTGTCCTTTAACAGAGCCACAGTGGAAAGCATACTGGCATACTGGTGTGGCAGTGTGGTATGCTTTAAGCATACCTTACAGAGAATCATTAAAACAGTCTAGTATGAAGGACAGTCAACACTATTAGGGACTCCTCTCCCCTCTGCCTCTAGCTCTTTGATCAGCCGCGCTCTGGCAGCCACTACAGGTCCCTTAAAAAAATACTAACATGCTAAGAGACAGTTTAATCCCCAGAGCCCTAAACAAGCACACAATATCGTGAGATTAAAATATCTTGTACATAAATATATAAATCACAGGTAGAGATAAGATCGGGATTTTAAAAAATCCTGCTCGTGCGGACTTAAGTCACGGGTACATAAACCAAAACCTGCCCAAACCCGAAGGATTAACTAGATTTGATATACACTAAATTTGATATACCGAGCCTAAGTAAACCCTAAGCCTTACTTAACCACGAAAATATCATGAAGCTTTACTTCGGCTGTGTATACTTCAGCGTCAAAGTGTGCGTTTCGGTTGAAGTATGCAGCTTGGGGTTTACTTGGTGCTTAGTCCCTCAAATCAAGTGTGCACTTCTCTGAAATGAACAGTTTGGCGCCGAAGAGCGCATTTCGGCAAAGTGCAGCAGACGAAAGTGAAGGTGAAACTGACAAAATGGCACCAAAAAGAAAATCATATTCTGCAGATTACAAGCTGCAAAAACTTAAATATTTGGAAGAAAGGCAGAAAGTTTGTAAAGCTTGTACGTTATTGGCAACAAGCAGAATCACGTCTGACGTAAGCAATGTAACGGCGGAAAGCGCAAGAGGGGCACCTACTATAAAACAGAGGATGAAAATTTCTTTAGATTTAGTGATTTAGAGTTGAACTGATAGTTTGGTAAGCATGGTCTTTATTTAAATAATTACTTGGATAAAAGTAAGTGCATGCTCTGCAAATCCTCAAAGGGTTAAAAAAAACGGCGATAGAGAAGCCAGACTTAATGATTGACATCTTAAGCCCTTTATTTTTGCACAATAATGCTGCTGTCATTGCATCACTCTAGTGGTTACTGATGCAATTACAACATAGGCCAGTATAATGTCATTGTCACGTATTAGCCGGCGAACATTTCAATCTTCCAAGCCTGAATGGAGATGTGACTTTGGACCTACTGCAATCCCTGCATGTTGTGTGCTCGTAGGAGGCTGTAGAAATTGAGGGAATGTTCTCCAGATGCCACCGTGCTAATGTCATCCTTGCCCTCACGAATCATGGTTCTTTTTAAAAGACTAGAACACTTTAGAGCCAGCTCCAGGGCATCCATCCAACAACGCCCTAAAAACACACACACACAAAAAAAAACACAAAAAAACAACAATAAAAATCTTGACTGCGGATCTTCCCAGCAACTGAATTTAAAAGTGCTGTAAAAACTGAAAAATGAATTGATTTAACAGATACATAGCTTGACAACAGACATTTTCACATGTTTTAGTCCCTCGGCAAAGACTTGTTGCTTGTTTCAGCACTGAGGACAGTTACATAATGTGTGAAAACGTTTGTTCATTTTCGCACATCGGGTAGAGACCAATGTTCCCTCTAATTTTCCACAGGTCTGAGCGTTCACACAAAGTCGGTGACCAACGCTTGAAACAACAGTGAGCAACAGCAACCCCAAGTGTGGCAACTAAATCCTTATCATACATGTCCAAAACTTGACATCATGTTACATTTTGCTGAGTTTCCGGCAATGCAAAATTATTTTTCACTTTTGAATGAATTGACTAATGCACGATTGCAAAGGTTGCAGGGCCTACAAACGTCATTTGTTTTTACATTTCTTTTTTATCCTGGTATCTTTTGTCGCATAATACTAACATTTTTTGGGGGCTTATTTAGTCAGTTGCACGATACAGAACTATATTTAATCACATTTTTTAGTGGAAGTACAATGTTGGCAACAAGATTGACTTGGTAAAATTGGAAATTATTTGAATGCAACACACACTTTTTCTTCTTTTTCCCTGTTTTTTTCCCCATTTTTTAAAATTCCTTTAAAAAAATAATCTCATTGTGTTTATTTTTCCTAGCTGTAGTTAAAGGGCTATAGTTAAAGTGTGTGGAAGTAAGTGTAATAATTCAACACAACAAATTGTTATAGCTTAGAATGGAGTTGAAACATTGGAAGAAGCACTATGGAAAACTGAAGGTTACCACTTGGCAAATTTGATGGCCTACTTCCAGATTTTCTTTTATAAGCAAGGATAAATTTAAAACAGCTGGTGTTAACTTCCAACAAGAGACAACAAACGACTAAGCAAGCTGGATAGGGCAGCTGAAAGGAACTAAAAAGCTGAAGTTGGTCAGAGCTGGTGTAAGTGGCTAACTTTAGCAGCTAGTGGTAGAAGCAACAAAAAAGGTCAGTAAAACATTGAATTTGTCAAGCGTTTAGGACCCTAGATCACAGAACTCAGCGATGTTTGCTTTCATGAGAGGTAGTCTCTGGAGATCTGTTGAAGGTGGGAGACACTGACAGATGAAGCAGGAGCAGTTAATAATAACGGACAGCAGGCTAACATGAGTAACTAGAGAAGGAAACTAAAAAAAATTGATAAGTGCCATATGCCATTCGTAAAATGTTTATTTAAAGTATTTTATAATAGTGTGTCAAATCTCGCTGTAAATAATGTTACCTAAGTTGTTACCAATGAAAATAAAGACAATTTTATTCAATTCAATTCAAAACCGAAGTAGAGGGAAGGTTATGGAGTCACCCACCGTCAGACTCTGAACCAGCACGGAAGATGAGGTGACTGCTGGGTAACGGCTGAGTGATGGAGCCCACGGCTTCTCCTTTAGGACCCTGGAAGGATTACAGTTATTTAAATAGACGGAAAAAAACGGGCCAAGAAGAGCTTTGATAAATAATGGAGAAACACAATTGGAAAGAATTGGATGCTTTTCTCTTAATATATACATTGCTTTTCAAAGGAAAACAAAGGATTGTCTTTTGGATTATTTGCATTTGAAACTGCTCCCTTTATTCTTATCCTTCCATTATGACAATTCAATAATCCAGGATGGCTTTATGGCCTCATCCTATATCATGCTTCAGAGCGTTGAAAGGATCATTTGGGATTTTAGCTAAAAGCTTCGTTGGTATCACAAAGCAACCTGAGAGTTCAAATTCAACTAAATAATCCTACCTCTTAAAAATAGAAACTGCTACAGTGAAATCTGAATTTAAAACTACCAAAATAATATGAAGTCCTAGAATAATAATAAAAAAAAATAAAAAAAAATTTTTTTTTGCTCGTTTAAAAATACATGATTCAAAATATGTCATGCGTGTTATTCATCATCCTTTTGACTATTCCGCTGCCATAGATATCAAAGATCAATTTAAGTTGGGATGCCATGTACGTCTTTAGACGTCAAAGATAAATTTGATCCAGGATGCTATTGACAGCTTTTGTTGTCAAAAATCCGTTTTTGCAATGCTGCTATAAAAAGTTCTATAAGTTGAAGATCCAGTTAGCTATGCTGCTATAGACGGCAAAGATCTATTTGAGCTAGACTGCTATAGATGTCAAAGATCTATATAACTGTATCTAGGCTTCCATAGACAGCGATAGAGTGAAAGATCTGTTTCGCAAGTCTGATATGGATGGCTGTACGCGGCAAAGATCCATTTAAGCTAGACCCCTATAGATGGCCACAGACGCCAAAGATCCATTTTAGCAATGCTAAATTAATGAGATAAGCAGCTTTATAAATTGTCCATTAAAAAACAAAAACAAAAACAAAAAAAACAAACATGTTTTTTTAGGTGCTGCATTATATTTTTGTGTGTGATGTTAGCTGATGACCTTGACAGCCCAGATGGACTGCTCCAGGGGGTGGAAGAGCTTGAAGCAGAAGCCGTCCTTCTTGGAAGGTCGCTCAATGAGCTCGCAGGCGTTGAGCAGCACCGTTCCCACCCACTGGCCATTCTTGTGAGTCTTGTAAATCAGGAGGACGCCCGGTTTCAACACGCACCATAGCTTGGTCCAACTCTTTAGGGTTCCTCGGATCTGCAGGTGATGGGTACACATTAATGTGGTCTTTTTGTACTACTATAGTTCCCAACAAAGTGTCACTGAACTTCAATGTACCTTTATTGTTTCGTGCCAACAATGCCTCTTACTTCATCATAAAATTTAAAAGTCTGCTTGTTTACCTTTAGCCAGTCAGCCATGACAATGACAGATGGATCTGTGATGGTACTGAGCAGCTCTTTTGTAGCTCTTTTCTTCTCTTCCCTATAATTCTTCTTTTGGACCTAGAGACAAATTCAAACACTTAGTGCTTTAATAGACTACACTCTCCATCCGCCCCCCCAAAAAAAACAAAAAAACGTCCTGGCAAATTCCTTTTATAATTTAACTCTTTTTAGGATAATGTATTTGTTTTTCAATTAATTAAAAAAAATAACATGTAACTTATTCAGTGCCATAAAGCATAAATACATTTTGAGAAGCATTGTCCCTGAGAGCCAAAACGTAAAAATATTTTTGTTGTTGTTTTATTTTTAAAAAAGTATAAGAAACGCTTTCGCGCTGCTGATCAGAAAGTATAAAGTCTCAGTGAATGATTTCAGTATGGTAAATCACCACTAATTGCCAGGAACAGCTTTGATCAGATCTTTATCCACAGAGCGTGGAGCCCCCACTTCCTCGTGTTGCTTCGGTTCCTCTATATAGCGATTGAGTGTGTGTGGGCTGCCCCCGAGTGACCAAAATTGTGTGATCATGTCACCGGAAACATTGAGCGCTGAAAGGTTCTTGCAAGGTTCATGCATAAGTTTGGTGTTCTTGAAATAAAATGTTTTTTTATGGAAATCATTGTTCAGAGATTGGAGGTATCACAAATGCAAAAAAAAAACCCACTGAAGTGAAAGTTTTATTTTTCTCAGAAGTTTTCTTTGAAAGGAATACTTAGCAATGTTCAACTGTTGTTTATCAAACAATGGTAAAAGCTAAAAACATACTTTTAAATGAAAGATGAGGGTTCAAGCTTTCTTTTAATATGTCCTATGCCTTTATAGCCACAGCCCAAAATTTTCTGTAGGCCTTCAAAAATGAGTCAAAATGGCAAAAGATGGCTGGCACCCGCACTTCCCATTCGAAGGGAACGAATGATTTAAAAAGTTAAATGAAAAGAGCAAGATGATTCAATGCATCAACCGACATTAATTTTGCTCATATATTTTTCTCATTTCAATAAGAGTAATTCTTAAAATAAACCTGACAGATGATATCGAGTAAATCCTTTTTTGTATTTAGAAAAAAAATAGCCCTAATGCATTTCTTCAATGGCGTAATCACGGTTATCACGTCTTAAGTGTGTCCGGATAAACAATGTGTAAGCGGATTTAGACCTTGAGTGACTCCTTCTTGGTGAGCTTCCCTCCAGACGCTGATATATCCTTGTCTGAGCCATTGTACAGTTTGGTTTCCGACTGGAAAAAAGAAGAAAAATAACAGGATAATCATGGCAAATAAGATGATCAATTATGAAGGCTGTATTTACTTTTTTACTATTCGTCCTGATTTATGTGTCACAGTTTATTCCCGAAATAACCATGCGATTAAGTCCAATCTTTACCATTTTGAGTTCAATCTTTAAATTGGTAAACTAATGGCATAATTTAGGGCCAAGCTTGCCTGTGGTCCTCATAATAAAAATCTGACTATAAATAATGAAATAAATTATATTCCCAAAAACGACCAATCTAATGGATAAAATCAATAGAGGAGGAGACTTAATTAAGGCATCAAAATATAATCAGGCTTGAACAAGGAAATTATTTCGCCAGTTAGTTACGCAAAAGGAGCAAAAGCCAAAATCAGGAAGGAAAGTTGCAAAAATATCCATAGAGAAACACTTTCAGCTAGTAAAGTTTGTCCATTGCACCTTGCTCTTGGATATCGAAAGGGAGTCCTCTTTCAGAGGTAACGACAAAAGGTCCTCCTTCCCTCTCTCGAAACCTACTAAAAAATGACACACAACACAAAATTAATCAACACAAAATCATGCTTGTCTAAAGCAATTATATTTGTATTTCAAAATCCCCCAAAAATAATTTTACAAAATGAGACATAGCAAAAGAAGTTACTTTTTACATCAAAAAAGTACAAAAAGTAGTATTTTCTATAAAAAAAAAAAAACTAAACTTTACAGTACTATGTACATCGCGATGTATAAATATGTTTTTTTTTACACGCACACCCACACACACAAAAAAAGAAATGATCAATTTTTTCTTGTAATAAAATTGTCAAGAGCAAAAGAATCAGTGATTCGGTGTGACTGATGTAAACCACATAATTTGACACATAACTCTTATTAATATATTTTTTTAAAACCTCATAACTAGTTGTGAATAGCAATATCACAAGTGCATGAAATATTCCCACCCAAAAATGACTTTAAAGCGGCACTACATAATATTTAACCACTAGATGTCACTGTATTGTCTAGTGCAACTGAAAAGGAGTGCTACAAAGCACACAGAAAAGCAAAAAACTACAGGGACTCAGAGTGACTAAAGCGCACCAATTTGTCCCGCCTTTCACAAGGTTTTTGTTTTTTTACTGTAGGAGCAAGATGGCAGACAATCACGTCAGCTCCCTCCAGGTAGCCTCATTTAAAAATAAATTATACTTCTTTTTTTACCTACGAGTACCACTTTTATTTTTGTATAACACACATTTTTTTTAACTAAAAGTTTGGTTGCATGTTAAACATGATATTTTAAAGTATGATCTTTCTGTGTTTGTGCAATGATTGATACAAAATATCGCTAACCACAATGGCAAAACATTGGTTGCAATGGGAATTGAACCTAGGAAGCTGGAGTGAGAGCGGCTAAATCCCAAAAAATAGTGACTACACCAATAGTAATTTAGATGACATACAAAAATGCATTTACTTTTATCTTGTTATCACACTATTTTTATTTACGGCGACAAATGTTAGAGAATTGAGAAAACAAAAGTTTTCCTAGAAGATTAAAAAAAAAAAAAAAAAAAAAAAAAAAAAAAAAAACTCCTCTCTGTACGTGATGATGAATTGGTCTTCAAAGGACATTGAATAAATACATTGTACGTTTATGTTGGTATTGTGTTCATAGTTTATGATGTTAATACATCATTTTGAAAAATAAGTATACTTATTTTAAATGAAAAAATAGGGGTTTGTTGTACATGGGTGCACGTTATACACAAATAAACAAATAATTAAAAAATTGCATATACTGTTAAATATGTTTGTTTGTGTATTTTTGCTTATTATTCAAATCAACATTGTTATTTCTAATGAATTCACTCTCGGCTAGACCACTTGCAGTCACAGCTAGACCACCTGTAGTCACCCAACGCAATGACCATCTCTGGTGGTAAACAAGACCTCAAGTTCAAGTGTGGAATTGGCTTTCATATTTTAAAAGTACACATTTAGGCATAAGAGGGCAAGTTTGCAATTGTGCAAAAAAGGCATAAATTTGCAATCAAAGCCACAACATTGATATTTTCGGACGCACGGTTGGCTGTCTTTTAGTTTACTCGCATTTTTCTTTTTCAATGAGATAACTGCGAGACAGCAGACGGTTCAGATAAGGTCGCATTCTCGAGTGCTCTTGTATCTTCTCTGGGGAGATTTCAATTGTACTTATTTTCAGGGTAAAATCATGCCCAGTTGAAAAACAGGAATTCTGTTGACATTGCACACAAACCAAGATTTTTTTTCATTTTAGCATCACAGCCTGACAGTGCAGAAAGAAAATGGACAGCTTTTTAGGCTTGCACTTTGGCCTGTGAGGGATTTTACCAACTGCCTCATTATTGTTTTGACCGGTGTCAAAGTGAAAAAAGTGATACTTTATTCAAGAGGAAATTAGTTCAAAGCCTCTGTTTGTGGAATGAACAGCTCAAAGCGATTTTGGCTTTGTTTAATAAGGATGCCATTGAAAAGCAATAAAGTACAAAAGAATATTTGTGCTATCACTCCAAAAAACCTTGTCTCTTTGGGAGATAATCTTTCCCATTTTAAAGGATAATTTTTCTCAATTTTCTATACATTTAAACATTTTTTGTAAAATGTAAAATATGAAACGGTTTTAAACAATACTTTTTAATGTAATTTCATTCAATATTTTGAATTATTTTCATTGTACATATTGGGATGTATGAATGCCCATTTCTAAGTATTAATTTTCAAAATGTTCTATTTATTTTTGTTGTTGTAAAATTTAAAATAAACCTTTTCTCAACAACATTTTTAAGTGTAATTTAAGATGTTATATTTGTAAATGTAAAATGTTTCATTTATAAAATTTCTCCCAGTTTCTGGTTAAAGAAGAAAAGTAATTCTTGAAATTTGGTAACTTTAAGAATTGTTGATGTACTATAATTAAAAACATTTGTTTCAATTCGACCCCAAAAATGTGATTTATAAATAAATAAATAAATAAATAAACATAAATAAGAAACTAATACTTTCAAATAAGCAGAAATATTTTCTATCTCCCCCCCAAAAAAACAAAAAAAAAACTAATTTTAAGGAATATTTTCAAGATCTTTTGGGAAATAGTTTATAATATATTTAAAAAATACAAGGTTGTATAGCAAAGAGACTGGCCAGTTCAAAGTGTTTGTCACCCTAACGAATTGGCTCTCAAATAGTGGGGCGCTGTCAAGGGGTGGTATGTTTCACATCGGAAAACTTTTTTTTAACTTTGCCAGAATAAAGTGCAATTGCAGCTCCGCTACACTTGGGAGCAGTGGTGCTCTCGTTGGCTGTGTTCCTGGTTACATTTAGCCTCAATATAACATACAGCACAGAGTAAGAGTGTTGACACAGTGTAGAGTGGACCATTAAGTGACCTCATAAACAAATATTTAACGTAGAAACAGACAGCGAGAGACGGGGTGAAGTGACAAACAAAAGTTTTTGCCTAAAGCTGAAAGCTGAGACAAGGAAGTTTGGCGTACCGCACGTAGACTTCACAGCGACCACAGAAAGAGACAGGCAAAGACCTTTATGCTTGCTACATTAAAAATGTTGGCAGCGGGCAGCACAGATATGAATAAATTAAGCTGTCACTCAAAGACATTACACCCCAATCACGCTTGAGGTTCTTTCCAGCAAATGTGCCAAAAGTGAGAGATTTAGCATGGAGGTGACGTGTTACCACCAATATAGAGCAATCGTTATGTCCCCATCAATATGTGATATCTTAAAAAAAAAAAAAAAGATAAATCGATCAGAGCAGCGCGGAAAAGGTTAAATCATGATCTCTCCTGAAGCAGTGGCACATTGAACAAGTGTATTGGCGGCGCCTTTTCCCGATTTCATGTGCGCCTTATGTTTTGTTATGTTTTAGTCCTAACGAATTCAGATCCCAAAGAATGCCCTTGGTGCCGATTGTACCTCCTACGTCAGTAAAGCAGCGAGCAATGTTGGCAACATATAATTGCGCAGGAGCAGAGAGTTGCTTGATCCTGCTTTAAAAAGATGTATATAGAAAAAAATGCGAATTCATCCATCTATCGGCAGAAAACAATTGAGAAGTACTGCACTAGGGATTGATTAATTCAAATAAGGAAAATTACTAGCCACGGTAAAAAAGAGGAAAATTCATTTATGCACCTGTCTGTGGGACACAATATTTCTGTGCTTGAAGACAGTGTTGCACATAAGGCTACAAGATAAGTTTTCAAATAAAGATCAGAAAAAATGTTCATTGTAATATATTACAGAACAGTATGACTTTTTTGCACCCAGAACATTTAAAACAGGCAGACACAATAACACAGGCTAAAGGGATACATGAAGAAATAAAACCTTACGCAGCATGAAATGAATGCGGACGATAACATTGTTTATGCAGCACATCAAAATATCCATTATCCCCCCCTGAGTAAGTAAAAATCGATGGCAAGCGACCATCGATTTTGAATTCTGCCCACACACAAACAATGACTCACCAACCTCATCTGTCAGCTGGCTTCCATTCCCACAAATTGTAATTGATGGCGGTGCACAACCAAACAAAACAACGCTATGAGGCAGGCTGTCATCTTGGAAAAATAGAGAATGTCCAGGGCTGCAACTAAGGATTATTTTAATAGTCGATGAATTTGTCAATTATTTCTCAGATTTATTCATGAATCAGATTTTAAAAATATATTTTAAATTTCCTCCCCTATCCAAATGTTGAAGTTTTGGAAAGACAGGAAAATAGTTCACAAAACAACAAACTATTCTATCACAGGGGTTGGGAACCTATTGCTCGTGAGGCTCTTTTCATGAGAACATCTGGGTCAGAGATAAAATTGAAGATGCGCAATTATTTACTGCATTGTGACATATAAAACGAAAGTAGCACCTGCAAAGCCGGTAAGTCAAGCACTGACTGTTAGTAGGGTTCGGTCTAGTATATATAAGGCACAGTCTCAACTACAGTTTCCAGGTAAGGTGTCACACCAACAGACCCTGTTTTGGTTGTACATAGCTAAAAAGCCCTTTATGTGGGAGTTCATAAATACAGTCAGTGTTCACTGTTAAAACATTTTGACAAAACCCACAGAACAAACTGTTAACACCCAAAAACTTTAGAAAAGCACACAGAGCAATTTGATTGGGTGAGCAATAGGAACACACAGAGCAGGCGCACTGCTACTTTCCCTCGACCAGTGTCGTCTGCCCCAAAGATAAACACGTTGGCAGCCTAGTTTTGTAACATTTTTACAAAATAATTTTGCTCGCACCTTGGTATGAAACCATTATTTAGGACATATATGACAACAAGAGATCATTGTCGACTTTAGGAAAAACCAGCCCAACCATGCCCCACTTTGCATCAACAACAAGGCTGTGGAGGTTGTCAGCAGTATCAAGTTCCTAGGGGTGCACATTACAAACAAACTCACCTGGTCCGTGAACACTGCATCACTGGTTAAGAGGGCACAGCAGCGCCTGTACTTCCTGCGGAGGATGAGGAGAGCCCACCTGCCCCCACCCTCCCTCATCACATTCTACAGGGGCACCATAGAGAGTATCCTGACCAGCTGTATCTCTGTGTGGTGTGGAGGCTGCAGCGCTACCGACTGGGGTAGTGTGAGGAGGGTAACGAGGACAGCAGAGAAAATAATCGGGACTACACTTCCCTCCATTCAGGACATTGGCCAGAAGCGCTGCCTATCCCATGCTAAAAACATTATCGGGGACCCCTCTCACCCCCATCATGGACTGTTCACTCTGCTAGCCTCTGGGAAGAGGTACTGCAGTGTGCGGTGCAGGACCACCAGGTTCCGCAGTAGTCTAGTCCCCCTGGCCATTAGACTGTTAAATGGTCAATCTAACATATAGTTAACCTAAATCTTAACGGCTGCTAATCTGACTTTTTGCACTACTGGCAGTTCTTTATAGCTTGCCACTCCTTGCACATTTGCTCTCTGCACTATTGTACTTACAGCGTTACTGTTACAGTGTTAATGTTACTGTTTACCTGACTTGTTAACCTGAATGCCCATTTTGCACATCTGGTTAGCTACTCCTCTTGCACTATCGGCACTATGGTATGGTAAAATACTATACGTAGCCATAATACAATACAACTTTTACTTATATCTGTACATTCGAGGAAACTGTGCGGGTCAGATGTATCGACATTTCGTTCTGTATACACGTGTACTAGAATGACAATAAAGTAGATCTGAATCTGAATCTGAACTCTTAAGCAACCGCGGGAGGGAGATGAATTTTAAGTTGTACATTTATTATGAGGCCGGCACTGCAGCTGGGTGGTTCGCACGCAGCCTCACGTTTTTTTTTGTGTGCTTTGCATGGATAAAACACCACTAACAAACAATCCTCTACACTAAATTTGCTGTCTTTAAAGCTGGTTGCGTAACCCCTGGCTTTGCAGGCAACTATTTGTAAGACATCTTATTGTAAATTGAATATTTTTATACAGCAGTTGGAGTTGCATTTCGGTGTCTGAAAAGAGCAATACTTAGCAATTTCGATTTGGATCAAGATGTCTGCGTGCAACAAAATACGGCCTTGGAGTGTCCTCTGCTGTTGTCAAAGCTTTTCATAATCGATTAGTGGGAATTTTACAATCTGGATCTAAATGTTAAAAAAGTATATACATACATACTGGACTGTCTCAGAAAATTAGAATATTGTGATAAAGTTCTTTATTTTCTGTAATGCAATTAAAAAAACAAAAATGTCATACATTCTGGATTCATTACACATCAACTGAACTATTTCAAGCCTTTTATTATTTGAATATTGCTGAATTTGGCTTACAGCTTAAGAAAACTCAAAAATCCTATCTCAAAATATTAGAATATCATGAAAAAGTATACAAGTAGGCTATTCAACTAATCACCTGAATCATCTAAATAACTCGAAACACCTTGCGAGGGTTTCCTGAGCCTTAAAAACACTCAGCTTGGTTCAGTAAACTAAATCACAAGTATGGGGAAGACTGCTGATCTGTCTGCTGTCCAGAGGACCATCATTGATACCCTCCATCAGGAGGGTGAGACACAAAAATAAATTTCTCAAAGAGCAGGCTGTTCACAGAGTGCAGTTTCAAAGCATATCCACAAAAAGTCTGTTGGAAGGGAAAAATGTGGCCGGAAACGCTGCACAACCAAGAGAGATGACAGCAGCCTTAACAAAATTGTGAAGAAGAGCCGCTTCCAGAATTTGGGGGAGCTTCAAAGACAGTGGGCTGAAGCTGGAGTCCAGGTATCAAAAGCCACAGTTCACAGACGTGTCCGGGAAATGGGCTACAATAGCCGTATTCCCATGGTCAAGCCACTTCTGAACTCAAGACAACGGAAGAAGCGTCTGACTTGGGCTATGGAGAAGAAGCACTGGACAGTTGCAGAGTGGTCCAAAGTCCTCTTTTCAGACGAAAGCAAGTTTTGCATTTCATTTGGAAGTCAAGGCGCCAGAGTCTGGAGAAAGGCTGGAGAGGAGCAAAATCCAAGTTGCTTGAAATCCAGTGTGAAGTTCCCACAGTCAGCAATGGTTTGGGGAGCCATGTCAGCTGCTGGTGTTGGTCCACTGTGTTTCATCAAGTCCAGAGTAAATGCAACTGTGTACCAAGAGATTTTAGAGCACTACATGCTTCCATCTGCTGAAAAGCTCTATGGAGATGAGGATTTCATTTTCCAGCATGATCTGGCACCTGCCCACAGTGCCAAAACCACCAGTAACTGGTGCACTGACCATTGCATCACTGTCCTTGATTGGCCTGCTAATTCCCCTGACCTGAACCGCATTGAGAATTTGTGGGGTATAGTTAAGAAGAAGATGAAAGACACCAGACCTACAAATGCAAATGAGCTGAAGGCCGCTATCGAAGCATCCTGGGCATCAATAACACCTCAGCAATGCCACAGGCTGATTGCCTCCATGCCACGCCGGATTGATGCAGTAATCCGTGCAAAAGGATTCCCAACCAAGTACTGAGTGCATCAATGGACATTTTCAAATGTTTGATTTAGTTTTGCTGTTATAAAATTATTTTTTTACTTGGTCTGAGGAAGTATTCTAATATTTTGAGATAGGATTTTTGAGTTTTTTTCAGCTGTAAGCCAAAATCAGCAATATTCAAATAATAAAAGGCTTGGAATAGTTCAGTTGATGTGTAATGAATCCAGAATGTATGACATTTTTGTTTTTTTAATTGCATTACAGAAAATAAAGAACTTTATCACAATATTCTAATTTTCTGAGACAGTCCAGTATATACATACATACACATATATACATATACATATATACAGTGGCTTGCAAAACTATTTGGCCCCCTTGAACCATGTGACCTTTTGCCACATTTCTGACTACAAACATAAAGATATAAAACTGTAATTTTTCGTGAAGCATCAACAATAGGTGGGACACAATCATGAAGTGGAACCCACTTTATTAGATATTTTTAACTTTTTTAACAAATAAAAAACAAAAAAGTGGGTGTGTAAAATTTTTGATGCTTTCCCCAATTTATTTAAGACTGTTGAAAAGAATGCCCGGCTAAAAAGTTGGCCCTCACTTATTTTAAGCTAACCAGATCTGGCCTGCTTTCTAGAAAGTTTGGATTCTCCTGCACTAGACCACCAGTGATTTAGATGACACATTTTATCTCATAATCACACGATTTTCATTTACTGTAACAGAGATAAATAATATAGGATAGAGAAAACAAAAGTCATCCAGAAAAATACAAAATGAACGCAAAAAAGCAGGAGCGAAACAACTCTGATGATGAATCGTACTTTAAAGGACATTAAATACAAATTATAAATATGTTGTTATTATATTCATAGTTTGCATAATCAATACATGATTCTATTATAGTTGCACATATTTGTCACTAACAATGCTTGGTTGGAGCTGAGAAAATTCTACCAATAATTATTAAGAAATATTAGGGGTGCACGTCATAAACGAGTGCCTAGTATACTGTACATGAATATACAAATATCTAAAAAATTCCATGTACCAGGTATGTATGATAGTCTATGTAATTTGGCTGATTATTAAAATCAATATCACTCTTTATTAATGAATCTTTTTTTACCAGTAGGAGATGCTAAATAATACACAATGCACCTATAAATTAAACGGGAACATTTCTATTTCCGCAATTCCCAGTTCCCGTGAATAAGCATTTGAAATTTCTAAGTGACCTCAAACTTTTATACAGTAGTGTATTCAACAATGTTTGACACTTACAATGCTTAAGTCTAAGCCGATTTTTAAAAAATGTTTAACAAATCTTTAAGCAAAAAATAGGGGTGTGCGTTATTCAAGAGTGCGCGTTATGCAAAAATAAATTCGGTAATTTTAATCATCCTAAATACAAAACGCAATAAATAACACTTATGTGGTTAGTCGATGCATTTGTCAAGAAATAACAAAAGACCACAACAAAACACCGACCTGATTCAAGTCAAAAATAAATAATAATAAAACTCACAATGTCTGCTTTAGTCAAAACGATACAATGGCAAAAGTAAAGAAACCTTTGAGAGGTTTACATCATAAATTACAAGGAACAAAGTTACAAACCAACGTGATCCTTGGTTGCCATGGCAACAAACTATCTACTTTGTCTAACATGATGCTTAACAGATCTTAATTTACACATCCAACCACAGAAGCTACAAACAAAGGGATTTTCTGATCAAACTGACACACCTCAATCACGAGTCACAACTAAGGGGCGGATTGACTGCGCCCACTACTTCCTTCCCGACACCCACCTGCCAGCATGGAGGGCGACAATTCGTTATAACCCCCAAAGGAGGCGTTGCGGATCAGTTTGCGTCCGTCCGGATGCGATGGGCGCAGCGAGGCTGTGCCGCCACACGTGGAGAAACGCCGACGTCCCATCGGTGCCTCTTCCTTCATCATGGGGGGCCGGCCGTCCAGGGGTGTCAAAAGAGGAAAGGCGGGAGTCCCACACTCCTACAGCGAGGCGACCAAAACGAGATAAAACAGCCAGAGAGTGGAGTGCGCTATTTCCTAATGGCTTCCCTCCCTCCCTCGCTCTTGTTCTATCTCTCAATTCATGGCCCCTCCTCTTACTCAGCCCTCTGTTTGGAGAGGAGAGCTGCATCCAAGTCGGGCAGGAAAAAATGTCTTATCTCACATCATAATGGTACGTCATGGGAGTTACAGCTGCCATTCAGCTATATGCCTTGGGGGGAGTCCAAACTATGGGCCAGGGGCTTTTTGTGGCCCAATCCTTTTTCTATAATGTGGACAGGTAAATGATATATAGTTGCTGCTCTTTCAAAAAGGAGTACAATAATCCCTTCCTGTATCTTGAAATGAAATGAAATGATCTGCATTTATATAGCGCTTTTCAAGTCAATGACTTCCCAAAGCGCTTTACAATGTGCTCCACATTTCCCAATAGCGGCCTTGTATTGCAGCCCTGTAAGACGCTAACCTGCTTATTGGGGGTATTAGGGGTTCAGTGTCTTACCCAAAGACACTTCGACATGTAACACGGACGAGCCGTGATTCGAACTAGGATCCCTTGATCCCAAGACGAGCGCTCTACCTCCTGAGCTACTGCCGCCCCATCTTGGTTTACTTATGACAGTTTTGTTACTTCACATATTTTCATTGTGCATTGTTTTACATTCTGATTGGACAGAAGTTATTGGTAAAAAAAAGAAAACCCTTACATAATACAGTACTCTTTCCTTGTTTTAATGGTCACTTTATTTTTAATAATAGTACCAATCCTCGATTGGTTACAGAGATGCTACTTAGCAAGGGTAGTGATTCGTGAGCCTGTTTTGTATATTTTGATAATCGCAAGCTTCTTTTCCAAGGTTATAATACAGTATCGTATTGCCGGCTAGTAAAGTCTTTGCGAAGCACACGAGATTCTGAACTGGAAGACGAAAAAGGTATGAAAATATAGTCACTTTCATAGTACCGTGACAAAAACCCATTGCAGACCAGCATTTAAAATATGACACGCACGAATAGCAGACAGGTATCTTAGAGACATAACTATACATACGCTTGAACGCCACAAGGTTTGAATCCTATACATTTTTGTGCTCGTGAAATAACTTGTTGCTGATGTTGTATAGTGGGGAAAATGGCGTAATGGAGGGCGAAAAAGCATATCACACCGAGGTCTTCTGTATTGCAGGGTTGCATATTGTAAAAAAAATGCGAATAAACAATTGAGAAATAGAAACTTCTTTAAGGCTCAATGGTGACCTCACTGTCGCACTGCCTGAAGGATTACAAGTCAATGACAGTGTGCAGCTTTAGTAATGTGCAGGTAACAACGTCCACTCTGATGCAAAGACAGACACTCTAAGCCTCAGGATTATCTTTGCAACAAAGAAGCTTTCTAAATGCTGTCATCCCTTTCATGACGGAGATCATTCATTATATAAAATGTGCTTCCTCCCACTGAAGACTTTGCCAAACAATGGAAACCTCTTGGAAATGAACAACAAATGTGAATAATCAGCAAATGATCTTACTTCAGTTCCACAAGGCCCGGACGAGCCGCCGGCATAACCAAACTCCGGCCGCCGACGTCTTTTCCATCATAACGTCAGACTCACGTCCACTAACT
Source organism: Urocampus carinirostris (assembly GCF_059441175.1). Classification (NCBI taxonomy): domain Eukaryota; kingdom Metazoa; phylum Chordata; class Actinopteri; order Syngnathiformes; family Syngnathidae; genus Urocampus; species Urocampus carinirostris. The sequence continues at coordinate 38,248,887 of NC_142359.1, forward strand.
TCCCTGTCATCGTAATAAAGGTTCTCATTGGATGAAGTTAAGGGTAGAAGTAGCAAAAGCGCAAGGAGATTGGCTCAGGACGAGAATAAGGCTGGCTGTCCTGTGCAACTAGCGCACCACACATAATCCCACAAGCTGGATTTAAATCTGCATTGACCCCGGCTGCTCTTTTGCTGTTTTTCTCAGCATCATCGCCGTTTGCTTCATCTCACCCCCCCATCAGACGCTTATAAGATTCAGAAATCACGTCAAGCCAGGTTTATTTCTGCTTCAGTGTTTTACAAAGCGAGGACACATTTAGATACTCATTATAATGATGAAGCCACATCAAAATCTGAATTAAGTACTCAAAATATGATAGCCTAACAAACCATGACATAAAAGAGAAAAAGAGCTCACTTGTAAGGGCAGAATTTTTTTTTATCAGAAACTATGGACTTTCTAGCACCACTGTCTATTTAATTTATGCTCAGACAATTCCACACAGCCACTCAGAAGACATCATCACAGTAATTTGTGTACTTTTCCAACATATGCCTCCGATAAACATTTCAAAAACTGTTATTCATATGAAGACCAAATGCAAAAATCCATATATGTAAAACAAAGTCCTCATGCTTGAAATTTACATCTCATGATATTTATTTTGAATGCCACTGTGGCAAATATATATATATATGTATGTATATATCTCAGCATGTCAAATATACAGCCTGAGGGCCGGATACATCCTGTTGGATGATTTAATCCAGTCCGCCTTAAATTTCTGTTTATGTAAAAAATAAAAAAAATAAGTCTTAATAAGCTCATTTCTATCAAAATGTATGATTTTTATTTAATGAATACAAACCAGATGCTCCTTCCCGCCGCTGGAAGGCAGCAACAGTGTAAAAGAGCTGATTTTTAGTCTGGTTTAATGTTAAAAACACTATTGTGCAGTATTTTCTCAGCTTTATAAGGCCCAATCTGATGTAAATTTTGTAGCTGATATCACCACGCAATTTCTCCTGAGCAGGTAAAGGTGAGCGTGAGACACGATGAATATGTGTGTTGAGAAAGACACAAGTTTAACTTTGTGCATGAATAAAACTACAATGCAGAGACCCTTAACATGGAAAACGTGTCAATCCAAATGAGAGCGCTAATGGTTTGGGATGAAAGTTAAAATATTATTATTAAAGCTTTGAAAACTCTCTCGGTGTACCGTCTTTCTTTGTAAATATATGTAACCATGTATAATATGTATTTGCAACTGTATATTTTTGTAATGTATTTATTTTGGACACTTATTCTGATAAGTCTTGCACTGACCAATTAAAAAGAAGGGGCGTAACAGACGCGGGGGATGCCGGGAAGTGGGGACCGGTAAAGGTGAGTGTTTGTGGACACGGCAGACAATAGTGAATATATATTTTTCCCACCCTTACCTTTGGAAATATACACTTTTTTTCCTTGGATTACTTTTAACGGGACCCGGACTCTGCAGGTCTGCAACCAATGTTAACTACCGGTATCATCTTCCGTTATTATGTCGGCTGTGGTTTTTGACCTGCGTACTTTATGATCAGTTAAAATCGTGGGACTCAAAGTAGGGTTTGGTTAATTTTGTGATTATGTTACATGTTTTAATGTAGGCGCATGCAGCCTATATGCAGGTGCGGCTTGTGTCAGTACAAAAGCGGCTATCCTCTTAAAATGTGGTGGGTGCGGCTTATAATCAGGTGTGCTCTATAGTCCGGAATTTACGGTATTTGCAAATGGAAATAATGAGGCGAAACGAACGGATTACGAGAAGCAATGTCCAACGAAGCAGACATTTTTAAGACAGATTTCCCTGTGTCTGTTGGCATTATTGTGTGCTTTACAGGAATAGATTCTATGGATTGTCCTTGATGTAACGAAGCCATTTTCGAAAAAATTTAAAGAAGTTGAAAACGGCCAGGGGACGTAATGGTGAGTTACTTCAGCTTAATAGTTTTCGTGTGTCTTGTTTCAGACTGATCGTGATGTTTCACTGATGAGTATATTTTGAAATGGTCAATCATATCTTGAATAACAAAAGTTTGCAATTTCCAATGACATTTTGCACAGTGTGATCAAAATCGCCGTTTACATTTTCTTTTTCGTTTTTTAAAACGTGTTCTAAATTTTATTAGGTTGTTAAAACAATATATACGAGGAGCACAGAGTAACACATGCTGCACTTTTAGTAAATGAGTCGTTGCTTCTGCACAAGGTGTCTAGACAGAAAAATAGAACCCAAAAAAGAAAAAATTTGGCGGCCCATCGTGCACATTATTAAAACTCTTTTTGTGTAACGTCTTTCTTTGTATATGTCTCATGTTTCAAACTGGACACATGCGTCTTATATTCCTGAGTTATGTATGTACAAAATGTTTTTTCCTTTAAAAATGTTCTGGGTGCGGCTTATAATCAGGGGCGTCTTAAGAGTCAGAATATTACAGTAATGTAGAGGGGTGGACTGGACTGAATAACAAAACAGGATTACAGCTCAAAGTCTCCCTGAGCTCCATCTCGAATTTGACAACACTACAAATATGAGCATTTAAACTAAAGTTTTCCTAAAAGGAGGTCCAGGCGAACCAAAAGTGTCATTTGGGTGACCCTTTGAAAAATGAATCTAATGAAGACTTAGGGCAATCTTATCCGCCATCTAGATTTGAAAAACTGATGGATGTCAAGTTTGTTTGGACTAACTATATTACTGAAATACTTTTACAGGACCAACGTTGAAGTAATATTCATGATGAATTATGAAATTGTGTCATAATTTATGAGGCTGAAATGATGAGTTCTACATTTTCGTATATTAGGGCCCGGTCACACAGCCGTGGGTAAAATTTTGTGTTTTTTTTTTTGCCCGTGTTTGCCCGCGATGGAAAATGCGCAAAATTGGCCAACCCGCTGTTCATTGGTGGTATGCCCGCAAAACAGACGCCGGCGACTGTTCCGCTTCCTCATCACGTCATTTCCGCGTCATTTTCTCGTGTGGACCTCGGGTATAAAAGCTCCCGAGCCGGTGTTGTGCCCAAATCCGACTCCTACGCTAATTTCACGTAATAACACCGCGATACAGGCGCAGAACATGCTATTACCGTGCTCCACACACGATTACCCGCTGAAATTTCCCGTCCTACCCATGTGTAACCACGCCCTGGCCGCGGCCAGAGCACGTCGTTCCGCGTCATTTCCGCGTCATTACCTCGTGTGCCGCCCGCGGTTAACACGTGCTCAAAGATTTGAGCAGCTCAAAACTTTTTCGCGCGACCAACCGCATGTGAATTTCCGACCGCGAGTAAATCACTGCTGTATCTCGTCTATATGGCGGTCTCAAAGCGTCCAACAGCGTCTGCTTCACGGCCAGAAATTTCCGGCCGTGATTCAGCCTCGATACGCCCATGAAAGGCTGTGTACCCGTGCTCTAAAGTATTGAGCAGCGCAAAACATTTTCGCGTTGCCGCCCGCGCGTGAATTTCCGACCGCGTGTTAAGCACTGCTGTATCTCGTCTGTATGGCGATCTCAAAGCGTCCAATAGCGTCCGCCTCACAGGCAGAAATTTCTGGCCGTGATTTAGCCGCAAACGGCTGTGTGACCGGGCCCTTAGCCATCGTTTGACTTAAATGTTCGCTGTGCCTGCAAATATGATTTTATTTTATAATGTTTGGTATCAGGCAGCACGGCGGCGCAGTGGTTAGCGCGTGTGCGGCACAGTTCTAAGGTCTTGGGAACCTCCTGTGTGGGTTCAAATCCAGCTACCGGACCGGCTGTGCGCAGTTTGTATGTTCTCCATGTGCTTGCGTGGGTTTCCTCCGGGCACTCCGGTTTCCTCCCACATCCCAAAAACATGCATTTCAGGTGGATTGGCCGCTCCAAATTGTCCCTAGGTGTGAATGGGCGAGTGAGTTGTCTGTCCCTGTGTGCCCTGCGATTGGCTGGCAACCAGTTCAGGGTGTCCCCTGCCCACTGCTTGCTGGGATGGGCTCCAGCACCCCCGCGACCCTACTGAGGATAAGCGGTGTAGCTAATGAGATGAGATGTTTGGTATCATTCAAATCATGATTAAACTCAGCGTTCTAACAATATATAACATGCCCAGCCGGAAATGCTTGAAGTTGTTGTGTACATATTGAGTTGCTCTCAGCTATAATGCCACTGGCCAAAGAAATAGGATTGTTATAAAGGAATTTTATGTTATTATAAAATAAGTATATGTATCTTTATTTGCAAGCATTGTTTATTGTACTACACTGATTAATTATATTAAAGTATGTTGATGGAAATTGTATTCAAAATTTTACATAATCATACATTGTAAAAATGTGTAATTTATGAAAGTTGGATCAATTAGTTTAAATCATCTTTCAAAGATACACACTAATAATCCTCACCAAAAGAGGGCGTACGAACACAACATTACAGCACCCCGTGGTCAAAAATCGCCTTTTTTTGTCAATATTCTTTGTCGTTTTACAAAACATGTACTTGACTTAATAAGGTTATTAAAATGGTTAGGGAAAGCAGAGCACAATCTAATGAGGAGCACGGAGTAACGCATGCTGCACTTGAAGTAAATGAGTCATTGCTTCTACACAAGGTGTCTAGACAGAAAATTCGAACAAAAAGAGAAAAACGATTTACTGTATGACGAGTTGGTTGCCCCTGTCTTCCAAAGAAGGCACATAATTTTTAATTATAAAAATACAGGCAAATTACTGCACATTTAACTGAATTTTGTGAAAAAGATAAAATATGTGCTACAAAATCGATTATGTGGTCACTCAGGCGAAATGGTTTAGTCTTGACCGCTTGTCGTGACAGTTAGGGGATGGGCATCTGTTTACGTTTAAGACGAGTGGAAAATAACAGAAAACGTACCAAGCTATCCGGGGCCCAATTTAGAAAAAAAAGAAAAGAAGAAGGAGAAAGAATAAAGGTATGCAACTAGTTTTCTTTAACTGATTAGGGACGGTCAGTATTCATGTCATTAAAGAAGGGCTAATCGTAATTATGTCGTATATGTTTGATGGCCTTCTGGACATAGTGCTTGGTATGCTTATACAAACAATACTAAATCAGTTTTTACCCAGCAAACAAGCCATCTCATTTCACCTTCAGATTGTGCTTTACTACAAAACTGTTAGAAATTCAGTTATTATTTATCCCCCCCTGAAATTTTAATGTAGAACTGCCACTGGTTACACAGTATTGGTAATGGCACCGACGCTAGCATTTTTAAGGTATTTGCACAGGTGGCTGACATCAGTATCCAAAATGTTCTAGTGAGCATTTAAAAATCAAGAAATTAAAATATTTGGGCATTAACAACAATAGGGTTCTTGTTGGAATTTTAAGATTATTTATCTAATAAAAGGTCTAAATCTAGTGAACCTTTCTGGTGCTCTGAGGAGAGTGATGAGCAACAAGAGTATGAGTATGGATGTTAAGAGGGGACTGTATGAGAGTGTGATTGTGCGGACTGTGTTGTATGGTGCAGAGACTTGGAGCCTGAAAACAGATTTAAGAACGAAATTAAATGTTTTTGAGATGAAGTGTTTAAGGAGTATGTAAGGAGTGACAAGATTGGATAGATTGAGAAATGAAACTGTAAGAGACAGAACTGGAGTAGTAATGGAACTGAGCAAGCGTGTGGATAACAGAGTACTCGGTTGGTTTGGACACATGTAGAGGATGGATCAGGAGCGAATGTTGAAGAGAATCTACAGAGCAGATGTAAATTGAAGGAGACCAAGAGGAAGGCCGCGATTGACGTGGATGGACAGTGTTATGAGTGCACTGCAGGAAAGAGGTCTGAATCTAGTGAAAGCTAGAGCTCTTGTTGGTGATAGGAATGAGTGGAGAGGTGTTGTAAAAGGATAGTGGGATGTTTGGACGCGTTCTAAGGGATGGGCAGGGCACCTGTATGATGCGGCAGGGGTAAAGCAGTGAAAGCTGTCGGGCCCTGCTGTTGAACAAAAGAGTGTGTTGTGTCACCTTGACCCGAGTCACATGGCCACTTTATTGTGTTCCGTTTCATCTGGAGGGGCGAAAAATTGACCAACTAAGTGCAGAGGTGCCTAACTTGTTTGGGTGTTTGGGCATTTGGGTTGGCTATGGTCCAAAATGTTTGTGTGTGTTTTTTTGCCATTTCTTTTCCCTTTTTTAATTTCTTTGTCAATGTATGTGTTTGTCTTGCTGTCAGTCACCCCTCTTGAGGGATATGACCAAGGTAGATAGATAATAGATATTCAAAAATATTAGTCATTTGTTGAAGAAAATGTTCAAACAAAAATGTCTAATAAAAAAAAAAACCTATATTGATTGTATTTTTTATCCATAGAAATATATGTATTTTCTATTCAATTTCAGGAGTGCCAATATACACTTTAAAATAAGTAACTCAGTATTTGAAAATGTTATTGCCTTTAAACGGACAGAGTGGCAAAAATATTCATATAATAATAATTAAAAAATATTTAAATAATGAGCAAAAATATGTAAACCATCACAAAAATCTGCATTCTTTTTAAATAGTTGTAGGTTTATTTGACATGACATGGGAGAGCTGACATAATTGCCATCTTGTTGCTAAAAGTGCACAAAAACCTTGCAAAAAGCTGGGCAAAAAATTAGGGAAAAATGGTACAGCTTGGTCACTTTGAATCTCCATAGTTTGTATTCTTCCTTGTTCTTTTTAGCCTTTTTTTTCCTGTTGCACTAGACCAGGGGCCGCTACTGTTTCTGAACCTTAAAGCTACTCTTTTGTTACTGATTAGCACATAGGGTTACCAGTTTCATATTAATTTCTAAAATAACATGTTACTACCATGTTATTGTTGGTTGGATCCCTTAACCATTAAGGTCGTCGGGCGACCGTCCTTCTCCAGGCCAACACATATTCCCTTTCGCATGATAGCCAAATGTGATATGTTGTAATTATTAGGAGGTTAAAATGAGCTCTGACAACCCCTTCACACGGTGCCAGGTAGAAATAGCATTTCATAGATTCAAATATTGATACTATATAGTTTGGCTGGGGGTGTGACTTATACTCTGGTAAGACTGATAATGACAAACTATTAACACATCATTATATCGTTGAGTTTTAAATTTGTATTGCCGGTACAGGATATCACTTTAAATATTCTTTTCACAGTGAAACGCAAGAGGGCGCTCTAGGCCTGTGTTGATAATTTCAACCTTGACCGTGTCATAAAAGCGGAAGGAGGAAGCCGGCGCATCGTCTACCTCGGGGACCTACCGGGAATTGTTTACCGGTAAAATTGACACAAAGGATGGAGACTTAATTTGATTTAGTGTTTTGGAGTGAAGCCGATGGGTCGTTAATCATGTTCTTTATGCAAGAGTTATTTGAATAACTCTCAACATGTTACGTCGTTACTGGCGAGTGTGTTTAAGATATGCACAAACGTGTAACGCGAGTAAACCGTGTTCTCTATTTTATTTGTATTCTAAATTGCCTCTCAAAAAGTACAACCCCTAGCAAAAAATATGAAATCCTCAGTCTTAGACAAGTACTCACGACGGCATTTTAGTCTGTAGAACAAACTCAGATAAAAAGCATGAAATAACAACGTTTTTCAGAAACACTGAAATAAATGAATAAAACCATTTTGTGGTGGTTAGTAAATGCTAGACCAAGCACTGGGAACAAATATGGAATCAATCCATTCTGAGGAAAAAAATATAGAATATTGAATATTCTGTGAAGCCCTTTGAGACTCTTCGTGATTTAGGGCTATACAAATAAAGATGACTTGACTTGAAAAATAGACAACGAGATAAACAATCAAAATAAATCATTCATATTTAGTTGCACCACCTTTGGCTTTTATGACAGCTTGCAGTCTCTGAGGCTTGGACTTGTAGAGTGCCAGTATTCTTCATCAATATGGTGCCAACTCTCTTTGATTGCAGTTGCCAGATCATCTTTTCAGGTCACAGCCTTCCTGTGGACCATTTTTTTTTAATTTCCACCACAGGTTTTCAATAGGGTTGAGATCTGGGCTTTTTGCAGGCCATGATATTGACCGGATGTGTCTTTCTCCATAGAATGCGTTTATAGTCTCTGCTCTGTGGTATGATGCTTTGTCATCTTTGAAAATGAGTTTATCATTCCCAAACATTTATTCAATTGAAGGAATAAGAAATCTGTCCAAAATGTCAATGTTAACTTGTGCATTTATTGCAGATTTTACCACAGCCATCTCCCCAGTGCCTTTGCCTGAAATGCAGCCCCATGTCATCAAGGACTGTGGAAATTTTTATGGGTTCTTTAGGTAGTCCTCTCTGTAAATCTTACCGGAACAGCACCAAACAAAAGTTCCAGCATCTACACCTGGCCCAATTAAGATTTGTGATTCATCACAAGATAACCTTCATCCAGTCATCCGTAGTCCATGGTTGCCTCTCCTTAGCCCATTGCAGTCTTGTTTTTTTGTGTTTAAGCGTCAACGATGGTTTACTTTTTGCTTTCCTATATGAGAATCCAATTTACTTTAGGCAATTTTGCACATTTCTGTCACATACATTGACTCCAACTTCCTCCCATTTCCTCTTTATTTGTCTTGTTGTGCATTTTCTGTTTTCAAGACATATGGCCTTTATTTGTTTGTCTTGGCGCCCACATGTCTTCCTTGGCCTACCAGTATACTTGACTTTAACAACCTTCCCACGCTGTTTGTACTTGGTCCAAATCTTCGATACAGCTGACTGTGAACAGCCCACATCTTTGGCAACCATACAAATAGTTACCTTCTTCAAAAAGTTTGACGATCCTGTCTATGGTCTCAAAAGACATCTCTCTTGTTGGAGCTATGATTCCTGCCAATCCACTTAGTCCAGGAGCCCTCTAAAGTGCGAAAACTGCACTGTTTTTAACTGCTGACTAACAAGCAAACTTAATCTAAGCCAGGTGTCCATTTATAGAAAGGAAAATTCCTGGGCGTGTCCTTATTTTTTACTCAAAATGCATTGATTCCAATTTTTTTCCTCAAAATTGATTGATTCCATATTTTTTCCCGGCACTTGCTCTACAAAAGTAACATTTACTGACCAATGCAATGTTTCTTCTTAATTTATTTTAGTGTTGCACTTTGGACTGACCTTACCGTTGTTTCACTTTTGTGATTTTTTTAGTTTTTTTCTACAGAATAAAATGTCTGTGTAAGGGCTTGCCCAAGACTCGTGATTCCATACTTTTGCTAGGGGTTTTATTTATGGTCTAGGTGTTGGATTTAACATATATATTTCCCCCCAAAATGCGGCTTATACTCAAGAGTACGACTTATACATGTATTTTCCTTCTTAATTACGCATTTATCTGGGCTCGTTTTACAGACGGACGTGTGGTACAGAAAATACGGTAATTCATATCAGAAATTTTGAGTGTTTTGTGTGCAACAAATTGATGGAATCTTATTTTTTTTAAGAATAAAGTGGCAAGCAAACCGTGGCTGTAGCTGATGCCCGGGCTGAGTGAAGATGGAGAAGCCACGAGTTCACGGTTTGGTGTTTGGAGGCCGGTCTCCTTTTCTTTGTCCTTTTCCTTCACCTGGCGTTGGCTCATCCTGCCTGACGTCAAAGAACCGGCATCGTCGACATACACTACGGCTGCTGCTGCAAAAACACAAACATCCTTAGAGGTGACAACCCATTGCATTTAGTATGGTCCGTTAACGCATTGTTTCTGAACTAATGGGTTGATACCCAAAAGTGGGTCACAAACCCGTTTTCAGAGGGTTGCTGGCCTTTTCGTTGGCAAAATAATACTAAGACAAAGACAAAAACAAAAGTTCAATTACACTCCTTAACAGTGGATGGAGACTATGCGCTTCTACCTGTTCAGTCAGCGTGTTTGAGAGAGACCACATCTCCTTTTATTGTGATTTTGTTGGTTTTATTTCCTTTTTAAGATCTGCAACCTCAATGGAAGTTTTAAAATCTAGACTTAAGACACACTTCTATTCAAAAGCTTATGATTGATGCCCACCTCATATTTTGTATTGTCCTGTCTTTTTCCGACTGCCTGGCTCGTGTTGATACGGAGAAGGACAATTTGAAATGAGTCAACAGACCAGCATCTGACCTGAAGCATGTCAACGCCTGCATCGACTAGCCGGCATAGATGGGAAGCTGCGTCGTGGCCGTCAAAGACTTTCTGGACTAGTTTACAGGCTGGGGGCGTTGCTGCTGTCATGCACTTTCCGGACAAATTTTCAACATGTTACCTAGTGTTTACTATGTTTGTGTACTTTCATGCTGAATGTAATTCACCCTGGTCATCCTGGAAGGGGGATACCACTTGTGAGGTCCCTTCTCAAGGTTTCTCTTTTTCCTCACGCTGAGGTTTTGAGTTGTTCCTTGCCCGCGTGTTGGTTTAAGATCAGGTAATTGTATCATTGTAATCCTGTGCAGTCCTTTGAGACATTTTTGTGATTAAGGGCTATATAAATAAATTTGACTTGACTTGACTTTTTTGCCCATAATAATGGGTCCTAAGAAAGTTAGTGATTAGGGTAAGGAAAAGTGGAAAACAGTGACAACAATTGAGTCGAAGAATAAGATGAGTGTGAAATACAATACGCTGTACGAGTGGCTGCCATTGAAGCGCTGCTGGAAGGTACAGTAAATAGTTTTAAAATGGTATATTTTTACCTTTTCACCAGAAAATATATCTTTATTAACTTGTTTAGGTACACACTTTATTAAGGTTTTGAATTTCTTTTAGTACGTGGCTATTTTAAAGCAATTACAGGGGATCACTTACATGTAATGTAGGCTTATAAGCAATATATACGGTACTTGAAGTCAAGTCGAGTCATGTTTATTTGTATAGCCTCTAATCATATAAGGTCTCAAAAGGCTGTATGGGCTACAGACTACCACAGGGGTGTCCAAACTTTTTCGAAGGCCGCCCAGATTTGGTAAACGGAAAATTTGTAATAATAATAAATTCATCCTTAGTGAGGTTTGCAGTATTTGGCACTCAGTGTTGCGACCTCATAGCTCACCTTTGAAGCATTTTCATTTGACTCACAATACTTTTGGTTTTGCTCGTCGTTTTGTTTTGGGGAAAATAAGGGAATACGTTATACTCTCTTCTTTAAACTGCACAATCATTGAGAAGAGGATTTTTTTTCTTGATTTGGTTGGAATGGTGAGTCTTAAAGTCACACCAGTTGAAAACCACTGCATTAAAGGGCCAGTGATTTACAAGTGAGGAACGGCCAATTATGGTTTGATTTTTTTTTCCATGACATTCCATGTTGGGGACATTAAGTATTTAGTCAAGTACACACTAAAAAACATGAGAGAGGCCTGTAATTGTCTTTATGGTAATACCTCAAAATTTAGAGACACAATGAGAAGAAAAAAAAATCCAATCAATTTGTCTACTGTTTAAAGAATTTCTTCACAAATTATGGTGGAAAATAAGTATCAGGTCATCAAGAAAAGTCCATCTCAATATTTTGTTGTATACCTTTTGTTGACAATTACGTTTTCTGTAAGTCTTCAAGAGTTTTTCACACACTTTTGTAGGTATCTTGACATATTCCTCTAAGCAGATATCCTCTGGAGCAGTAATGCTTTGGGGCAGTCATTAGGCAAACAATTCACTCCATACAAAGATTTGGGGTTGAGAACTGAAAACTGGCTTGACCACTTTTCATGTAGCCAATCCTTTGCTGCCTGGGCAGTGTGTTTAGGAGAGGCATGAGGCGAACTTTTTTTAGTGGGGGACCCCATACAGTTGAAATGTTTTGATAAGCGGCTGCACCAGGAGGAAAAAAATCTTTTGTAACTGGAGATACTGAGTCTTAATCCAATACCTTGGCAATAAATGAAGAAATATATTCTATTTTTCCAATATGTATTTATAACTAAATACACATGCAGACAATTTTAAGTACAAGTTTAATTTCATAGTTGTAATTAATAGACAATTCACCATCCTCCAGAGAGGGCCAGCGGATGGAGAGACTGGAGGATCCCCACACCTGATCCTTGTTCGGAACCCTGTATATAATGACTGCTGACAGCAAAAGCTGTTGAGTTACTGCTTTACATTTTGATGTTCCTGCTTGCGTTTGTTTCCTGACCCCTCGATGCCTGTCCTTCCTTGACCAACTCAAGACTTCCTGTACCCGCTGTGAGTTTTTTACAGACTATGTTTTATGTTGATTATTTTTCTCCAGTCCTTCCAGGAATAAATAACTTTTTAAAAATTCCCTTTCCTCCCAAATAAACCTGTCACTAAGGGGCCAGTCACACAGACATTTGCGGCTGAATCAAGGCTAAAATTTTGCGGTTTTTTTTTGCCCGTGGTTGCCCGGGATGGAAAATGCGCAAAATTGGCCAACCCGCTGTTGATCTGTGGTATGGCCGGAAAAAAGACGCCGGCGACTTTTCCGCTTCCTCTCATCGCGTCATTTGCGCATCATTTCCGTGTTTAGACCACGTGTATAAAAACTGCCGAGCCGGTGTTGTGCCCAAATCCGAGTCCTACGCAACACCCATAACCGCCCCACCCCCCCGCGTGACTTTTTCATCCACGTTTTAACAAACGCATTTTGTAGAATACGATCGCACATTATTGTTTAAATAAACGCGTTATTTAGACTAGGATCTCCCAATTGTTTAATTAGCTCGATTTATAGTTTTAATAAGCGTTTTATATAGAATACGATCGCTTTTGTTGGAAGCGCAGCAGAATGCGCGTTCACGCGAGGGGGGGAGGATTTTATATACGGTGTGCATTACCGTTCGATTACGTTCACAACAAAAACAAAGACGGAATGCTTTAAGTTGTATTACATTTCCAACAAGTGCAAGACGAAGTGGTTTTGGATATATATTCGCCATCACATTCCCTAAAAGTGAGATTAAACGACGTAAATGTGGTTGTAATAGCGAGGGGAAGCTAATCTCGGAAACGGACTGTAGAAACACAGTCCCGTGAAGATCAAGATTTCAAGCTATGGCATCAGTTTTATTTTATTATCTTGATAAGGACTGTCAATAAATAAAAATGGATTGAGACGAAGTCACTACGCTGACTGGGGGGCGGGGTGAGGTTTAAAGGTTGTTGGCCTATCTTCTTTATTCATTATCGATCAGATCATAATACGCTACAAAGCTTAGGAGCCGAAATTCTTACTCTCAGCCAAAAGGCCAAGTTAAGGTCCTAGCAATAAAGCGTTGCTGCGATCATTGCGAATGCACCGAAAGATTTATTCGAAATGAAGAGAAACTATGCTGACGGGGATCCATGTTCACCCCTTTGACGTCACGAGCACAACTGACGTGTGCTCGGCATTCGCGCTGTTTATACGCGGAGAAAGGCGTTTGAGTGTCACACGCTAATTTCACGTAATAACACCGCGATACAGGCGCAGAACATGCTATTACCATGCTCCACCCACGATTACCCGCTGAAATTTCCCGTCCTACCCATGTGTAACCACGCCCTGGCCGCGGCCAGAGCACGTCGTTCCGCGTCATTTCCGCGTCATTTCCTCGTGTTGACCACGTGTGCGGCACGCGGTTTAAACACGTGCTCAAACTTTTGAGCTGCTCAAAAGTTTTGAACGCGGCCAACCACGTGAAAATTTGCGACCGCGAGTAAAGCACAGCTCTATCTCGTCTATATGGCAGTCTCTAAACGTCCGACAGCGTCCAACAGCATCTGCTTCACGGCCAGAAACTTCTGGCCGTGGATCAGCCTCAATACGCTCGTGAAAGGCTGCGTACCCGCGCTCTGAAGAATTGGGCAGGGCAAAATTTTTTTGCGCCGCCACCCGCGCGCGAATTTCCGAACTCGTGTCAAGCACCGCTGTATCTCGTCTGAATGGCGAACTCAATGCGTCCAATAGCGTCCGCCTCAGAGGCAGAAATTTCTGGCCGTGATTCAGCCGCAAATGTCTGTGTGACCGGCCCCTAAGCTTGTGTTTCTGCACCTAGGGCCACCTTTGTTAAACATAACATGAAGCCCTTTTTAAGCACTAGATTTGATAATATACATTCAAAAACTCCTATTTATTACACATTGTCCCTTTAAGTGTTTTCTTTTGCATGGTAGTCAATAAATATCCTGGTAAACAAAACACATAACGTAATTAAACATGATATTAAAAATGACATGTTTAAATGAGAACAATGCATGACGCAATGTAATTAGAAGAATCCATTATCACAGAAGAAGGGGCCAGAAAGGGACCAGAGAGGCACCAAAACGCTATTCCTTTGATTACTATTAAAAAAACAAAAAAAAACGTTTTGTTCAGCAGAAAGAATTAAAAGCCTGACTGATTTAGGATAATTGTTGTGCTTAAAGATCCAATCATGTTTAATACTTAAGGAATTTGATTCAAAATTTTAATGAAAAATTGTGTCGCCCTGGTGCCTTTTCAGAAAAACAGTCCCAAAGCAAGATGAACAAAAAGTTGAGTTTCTACCTACATTCATCCATCCATCTATCCATTATATGCACCGCTATCCTCTGTAGGGTCGTGGGAATGCTGAAGTCCATCCCAGCTATTTTCCGGCAGTGGGGAGGGGACACCCTGGACTGTTTGCCATCGTAGAAGTTTCTACCTTTTTTTTTTTTTTTTAAATTGGGTTTCTTCAAAAAAAGTTTTCATTTGAATAGAATGATGTTTGGCAAGCATCAGACAGTCCTGGACTTGTACTGGTTCAAGCAAGTAAGACACAGTCTTATTACTTAATACAAAACCTTTTTTACGCCATAATTTGTCATGTAATATTGGCATGTTGTTGCCATAATTACCCTCATCCCTTCCAATGTATAAAGGTCAGAGGCTTACCAGAGGTGGCATGGAGCTCTCTCAACTCTGCAGGGTGCTAACAGGTTTATTGTGAAGAGGGAGTCAAACAGAAGAAGGGAGGAATCGAAATGCAAAAGGGAGAAGAAAATGAAACAAGGATGAGGACAAAAAGAGTGGGATGGGATCCTTGAGGCGTTGTCAACCGGCAATGGGGAGAAGCCGCAGCCGACCATCGCAACCAAAAAGACACAGACAGCAAAAGAAAACAGTTGAATTAAGACACAAAAAGAGGAAACATGGTGATAACAATGGAGATTGAAAAGGTATACACATCCGTAATTACATACTCAATTTACTTTTAACTTTCACAATTTGTGTGACCTAGGACTTGTACAATTATATTGCATATATGTATAGAAATACAGATAGCTATGATCATGTAGATGAAAGACTGTACACACCCTCTTATTTAAAACTAAAACAGTCTGTGATTAAGGGCTATACAAATAAAAATGACTTGACTTGACTTTAGCAATAATCTTATTATAATGTAATCATACAATCCCCCCAAAGGAATATTTAAATGAAAGATACTGGTTCCGGTTATTAGAAATTTAATCTCAAACTAGTTTATCTTTTTGTTTCTGAAGATAGGCACTGACCTGAAGAAACATGGCCTGGCAAACAGGTGCATGCTAGACACACCACATTCAGATTCAGATTTAGTTTATTGTCATTCGTGTACACGTGTATACAGAACAAAATGTTGATACATCTGACCCGCAGTTTCCCTGAGCGTCAGCCGGGATAGATAAGATTAACCATGTCTTCGTCAGAATTTTAGCGCAGCAATTCGTCATTTCGCGGTTCGATGCCACTTCCAGTTGTTAAATGGTCCAGTTTATTGTCCAGAGAGCGAACGTTGGAGAGGAAAATGGATGGGAGAGGCGTTTTGAAGGGTTTAGCCTAGCGGTTAGCCCGGCCCGACAACCTCGCTTCCTCGTCCGGTCACGCCACTCTCTTGCCACTCTGCTTCGCTGCTTTGTAGGCCGCTGGGTCTTGTTCACATAGCAGTCCGTGGCTAATAAACACTCCCGAGTGGTCGTAGCACCGAGCGCTTGATGTCTGGATGATCGCATATCCAGCAAAAAAAAACTGCGATCGTATATTAATCTGCAGTTTAAGTCATCTTTGTGCGCCGTCAAAACTGAGTCGAAGACTGGGTCTTATGGCCGAAGTGTAAAAAACTGTAGCGAGCCGATGTAGACGCAGCCGAACAGGGGCGCCGCCATCTTGAATTAATTATTTTGTGACTTTTGTTTGTTTTTATTTTATTTTTTTACTTTTTCAGAACATTAGGTAATGGGGACGGAGTCTGGTAGTATCACACGCTACATCTGCCTTTCAGCCCTACCGGTTTCCTGACAACTTGAGTCAGCTAGGAGTCAAAAATATGTGAGAATTGCCAAAGATCTATGAAGATTTCTACTAAAAAAACTAACACACACAAGGAGTGAGCAAATATGCTATAAAAATCCTCAGGGATCAGAATCAAATACAATGAGCTGCCTGGAAATAAGCAACAATGTTATTATATATATATATATATATATATATATATATATATATTTTTTTTTTAAATGTATTTATCACATTTCTAATAAAAAGAAGCTCATTCATTTTTGCTATCATTATCTTTTGTGAATTTAGTGACTTTTATTTTATCTACTCAGTCGCCCGAGTGTTTGAAGTCATTACTAATTAAATTTAATTTTTTATTGGCCTGTTTGTATCAATTACTTACTAACTATTGCTGTTATTTGTTGTTTACGGTATTATGACTGTATCACTTATTTTATGACAACTTTTTATTGGTTTTCTTAAATTGTTACATTATTTTGGTAACTAGCTTTTAGGGAAGAATAAGTGTAAAGCCCCACCTTCTATTTTCTCACGGTAAAGTCTTTAAGAAAAATAACAGATTGTAGCTGAATTGCAAGTAGCAACGTCCAGCGTCACTGTTTGCTTACTATGTATAAAATCTCCCACGTTATGTAATGCACAAACATAACCCACAGCTTACAGTCTCCATAGCCCATTTTTTCCCCCGATCAGCATAACAACAGAACAAAGGCAACTTTTTTTTCTGCCTAAAACACTGCACACAAAATGAATGTCTGTTCTAGTAATAAATAAATGAGGGTCGTGTAATCATATATCAAAAATACATTTATTTATTTTTGTAGGAGTATCAAGTCAAATCATTCTTATTTGTATAGCCCTTAATCACAAAGAGACTCAAAGGGCTGCACAGGTTATCGCACAGAATATTATTGCACCATCCCCTGATCTGACACAATGGGTTTCCGTAGATCAGTGGTTGGCACATTCGCCTACCACACGCAAGGTCCCCGGTTCGAGACCAGGTGGAAACATATGTTGCCCTGGAGAGGTACAGACACCACCAGGCTGTATTTGCCCAAAACACACCACAGGAAATGGTGCCCCTACGATCCTAGTGGTTAAGGGATCCAACAAACCAGTAGCAATGCAGTGGCCCAAATGACAAATTGTCATACATTAACTATTATTTTGAACATTTACAGCTGAATATTATTATTTCTACTCCACCCTTTTCTCTGCCAACCTTTATTGTAGTTGTTAACCTCAGTATATCTGCATCAGAATGCATTCAAGTCTATTTAAATAATAATACTGTAAATCATAGACATTTAGAGGTTCACATATAGGTAAAGACTCTTCTATTACATTTTAATGCAACTTTTCTTTTTAGACAAAAGCTATTTATAGGGTTTAAGCTTAAGCTGACATTCATCCAGCTTGAATGAGATATATTCTCTTCAAAAAATATTAGATGATAACAAGGAGCTTTTGTAGTGTTGACTTAGTAATTTCATTGCACGGTAATTGCAAGGGAATGTTGGAGCGCTAGCGACTGAGAGAAAGATTGATTGGAATAAAGCCTTACTGGATCTGGATTGAACCCGGTACACACTTCACTTGGAAAGGTTAAACTGAAAGCCAACGGTTGAATGGATTTAATTATGTGTGTAAGCATAGAGTGGTAAATCAAATCCCGCAAATAAGGACAAATAGCAAAGGGTAAAGCTTAAATGGGAATTCGTCAAAGGCTTTAATAAAAAGGTTAAATAAAAAATACTTTTCTGATTTTAGTACTTACTGCTTGCCAAGTTTCTACCTTTAGGCTAAAAGCGATTGGTGATACTCAATAGTTGTTTTACATGTTTAGTACAGCTATTTAGCTATATTAATTGCAAAAAGCAGAGTAGGACAAAGAGTAAGAGGTAAAACATGGAATAAAAACAATGATGAACATACTAGATTCAAACCTTTTTGCCGAGCAAAGTTTCTGCCTTCAAGCTCTTTTTGGTTGTAAAAAAATAGTGGAGGATTTGAATTGGATATGAAACAGTCATGGTGAATGTTTATATCGGATGTAGCACGTGAGAGCTTTTAGAATCAAAGTCATATAATTGCAGTAATAATTAAACAACAATGGTAAAAACTCTTATCATTCCCACAATCATCATAACGGCCACAGTGCCTTTAAAAGTAAATGCAAACATTGATTTTAAGGAGTTTACTTTAATGTAGTGTTTTAAAAACCCCAAAATGTTCACCTGTTGCCCATGCATTATGTAAACACACTGATCCTGATAAGGATCGCAATTAGCCTAGTGGATATTCATATGTTCCTCCGCAGATTTCCATGTAGGTCACACTACCGGTACTTAGACAAAAACGGACAAATCGACAGAAGAGGCTTTAACTTTTGGAAATTATGGAAGAAAAATTAAAAAATGTTTCCTTTGAATTTACAGATGATGTTTAGCTGCTAGTGAGTTACATCACACTGCTCAGCCCATTCACCAACAAAACTTTTTTAAAACATGACTCACAAGAGTGCTTTTGTTTCATGGAAGTTTCATGGGACTTGAGGAGAGTTCATTAGAGGGAAGTTTTCTGTCCTCTCTCTGCTGGGAATCTAGCACAACCTAATTAAATGTGATTCTACAGGACATAGACGTCGGGAACATTAAGAATGACATATTGATATTGCACTTCTTGAATTACAAGTCGTTCTTTCAAAGTTAAACTTCAGTGTACGGACTTGGGTAAAAAAAGAACCAAAACGGGATCCAAAATTAACCAATTCATCACAGTACTTGGATCAGTTTAATCCAACTCACTCGATTGATTAGTATGAAATAAATCAATCTTTGTAGGTTGTTTTTTGGAAGACAAAATTACCATGGGTTAATGAGTACTATTATAGAGTAATATTCTTTACTTTTAATATGATACACTTTTGGAGTTTCTTTTTAGAATGTGACCACATTTTTTTTTAAACAACTCAACGTCATTTTGGTGGAGCTATTTTAACTAATATGACCATTATGTTTAGTATTTGAAAATAAAGCAACATTTTTTAGATTTTTCACAACAGCCCAGGAG
Source organism: Urocampus carinirostris (assembly GCF_059441175.1). Classification (NCBI taxonomy): domain Eukaryota; kingdom Metazoa; phylum Chordata; class Actinopteri; order Syngnathiformes; family Syngnathidae; genus Urocampus; species Urocampus carinirostris. The sequence goes on from NC_142359.1 coordinate 38,268,210, forward strand.
AGTGTGTCAAATGAAGCCTTGTAATGCATCAGTCTACACTTAATTATTATTACAATGTAATTGCCTTTCTTTTCATTGCACTACTGTTACAATGCACGATTATTATAACTAAGGCCAGTCTCTAAGCTCTACGTTGTAATTATTTTTCCCTATTTATCCTGCTAGTCTTATTTTTCTCTTTTAGGGCTTTTTTGCATGTTTACCCTGGAGCGCCATGCCTAATCTCATTGCAGACAATGTTTTACAACGTTGATATCAGTGACAATAAAGACAAATCTATTTAGTTCAACTTGAACTAAATTGGGTTATTTTTGACCAAGCTTTTAAGGAGTGTGTGAATATCTATAGATAGATTGATAGATTGTTTTAATGTCAAAATCTGATTACATGTTTTTTTAGAAAGCGCCTCTGTCTGCCCAAATGGTTCCTACCAAGAACCCTCAGTTGTGTAAATGTATTTGTCCCATCTTTGCAGCAGCGGCATGTCTGCACGTGTATGCAGTTGCCAAGCAAAGTGGTGTTCAGCCTACACTGCATGTGACGCTAGCGTTTAGGAAACCGGCCACAAAAAGACGAATGAAAGGCCCGAGGTCTTAAAGCCGATTCCAAATCAATCGAAACACAAAGTATAAGTCATGCATCAGTCCCCAACGGACTGTTTGTTACTTGGTCTATGCCCCCCCGGATAAGATAAATGCGTACCGTATGAAGGGAGGAATGCTTTCCACTGCTGTCGCACTATGACCGAGCTCCGAGCTTCAACTGTAAAGATGAAAGATGGGAGGGAGCTTCACTATTTCGTAAACCCCCCTTCTCTCCTTCCTTCACTGTTTTGGTTTGCTGCCTCAATCCACCTTCTTTCTATTTGATTTATGACATCACAAACCACTAGTCTCTTTTTTGCAAGGCTGGCGGGTGCATCATAGAAATTATCAAAGCGCCTCACAAAAACAAGGAAGTGGGCGTTTTGGAATGGGCTGAAGTGGAAGGCACTATCAGGAGACCTGGGCTTGTGTACTGAGGCAGTTATTGGAACGTTTACGAGTCTGGGGAGACGGCCTCCTGCACCAATAAAGTACAAAAAGCCGCTGATCAAGGCAGGAATCACGCATGCTAGTGTTCCCCTTCAACAAGCAGACAAGTTTGCATTACAGACGGGAAAATCAGAACATAAAATCATCAGCCAAGAAATTACCAAATTATGTCAATAGAGAAGCTTTTTCTCCAAGTTAATTAGAGAGAGGATGTTATGGATGTAACTTGTTGTCCTGAGCCGATGTCAGTTTCTATTATTAACCCCAAGAGTAAAACTTAGTCATATTTTCAGAAAATAATTAAATATATACATACATAAATAAAGAAGTAAGATTTTTTTTGCTGATCGGAAATGGTGGTGATGTCCTTTAAATGACTTATTCTTTCTATTTGAAATTTCTTTTATTTAAAAAAAAAAATCATCAATAACATTACAGTAGACCCTTAGAATTCAGCATTGTTTTCACTTTACAGTGTTAAAAAAGATATATTTTTGGCCCTTCTTTATTACATTTACCACTCAATATAATATCACTAACAAAAAAAATTGTAAGTGTAACAGAGTTGAAATTTGATTGTTTTGAATGTTTTTTTGAATTCTCACAAAATCTGTGTTTTTGTTGTATTACTGTTAATATTCCGGTACCTCATTCAGTTGTTAAGTCATGGGCGTCTGCGACTGTCTTTTTCGTTTGGCACTTTATGGGCTTCAGCGCTTGCCGTAGCTTCAGTGAATTTGTATGCGCTGAAGGTAAGATGTGCCCAATATCAGTATCAGCTGCTTTCGCAAATTATTTTTGTATATAAAGATATATACGTTGTGCTAAATGATGTATATAAAAAAAGCACTAAATAAGAAGTAAAGCAATACAGCGTGAAACGATGAAACAATGTGTTTTGATGCAAACACGCAACAAGGTGCGGCCTGTTGAGTGATGACCCGTTTTTTTGTATCTTTAATGTTTTAGATAATTGCAGTCGGGAACAGATGCCCCTGACTTTTGTATTGTTTTGTTTACTGAATGCAGGTACGTGGGAAAGTTATGTTCATCGTTATTATTGAAGTTTCACTATTAATGTGCTCAAATGTTGTCTGCTTGCCGTAGCTTCAGTAAATTTGTATGCGCTGAAGATAAATGCAGTCGTGAACAGATGCCCCTGACTTTTGTATTGTTTTGTTTACTGAATGCAGGCAATGAACCGAGTGACTGTGAAACCTTGTGTCGTGCATGAAAGAGGGCCGTTACATAAGCTCAAAAACTTTATGGTGTCTGTGCGTATTACAAGTTACGTCTCTAAGATGTCATATGAAACGCTGATGGGCTATGGGTTTGTGTCACGGCATCATGAAAATGCAGATATGCCAGTGGCTTGAACTACCTTGCACAATGTCTTTCACTCTCTTAATTCAGTTAAGTATCTTGAGTGTTTTCCGGGGATGTAATACTGTATTTATTGTACTTTAGTCACTTCTTCGGGTCCAAGGCTTTAATTTATGTTAAAAGAAGAAGCAAAAACATGAAAACCATCGAAATGAAGCAAGCGATTCTCAAAACATAAAAAGAGAGCACTCAAATTGCTAGCCTTGATAAGTTGCATGGGCTGCACGGTGGCGCAGTGGTTTCCTCCGGGCACTCCGGTTTCCTCCCACATTCCAAAGACATGCATTTCAGGTGGATTGGCCGGTCCAAATTGTATATTTAGATTTATTTAATTTGTCAAATGTAATTATATACACGGATGCTACACTCAAGCAGTACTAACTACAAACTATTCCGTTAATTTAATATTTTTATCTGGAGTACAGGTGGTTTAAAAGGCATTAGCTAATTACGATGGGTTTAGTGACATGCAAAGCGCTATATAAATGCAACCCATTTACCATTCTATCCCCCACCAAATGAGATTTTCACTTTGCGATCTCCGCCTCAGAACAGTTTCGTAATGTTTCTATTAGTTCCATAACATTGACATTTTTCAAAGGTAATTGCACGCCTTTAGGATGGTGTACAAGCCACTTGATGCTTCACCCCAACATTTTTCAATCACATGTTGGATGTCATGCTTTGGTGCTGTCTCATTGATAGAATTATAGGTCGGATGCTTCTTTTTGATAAATAAAACTTCAAAAATGGCAAAACTAAAATAACCTAGTTAATTGGTTGACTGTTCCTGAAATTAGAAAAAAAAGAGCCAATTTTTCATATCTGTGATACTTCCCGCAGGGCTTTTTCCATGTTGACTTTTTAAAACTATTGCTTGATAAACATTTGATTAAGGTGCTATTTACACAACAGATCAGGTTGCAACGGTGCCATCATCAGCGCCTGACATATCAAAGGTTACATAAATTGGCCAAAAAGTTGGCTTGCACAATATTACTAAAATTAAATTTAAAAGTGGAATAGTATCAGCCAATGGACATTAAATTTAGAATTTGTAGGAATTTTTTTTTTACCATTTATTTTAAAACCCAATATCTTTGTAATTTTTACACCATATACAAGGGTTTGTATACCTTATGATAGCCAAATTCGAGTACTTTTTTTAAGGACTTTCAAAGCCAATCTTCCCATTTCCCCAGTTCCATTAGGTGAAAACAGTGGCTCAGATGTCCAGTTCATATTTACAGTAGTAGACTTGTATTTTTTCTTTTTTATTAAATGCGTGAACTATTGAATCAAAATGCTAAGAAACATGGCAAAATTTTCAAACATTTACAAGCACTCCGGCCAAAATTCAGGAACTCTTTAAATTTTGAAAACAACATTACAATTGAAGTATTTTCAAGGATTGCAAGCATGCGTACGAACCCTGCATGCAGGCATACTAATCCATTTTTTCTCTGCCAGCCACCACGAGCCCCTTCACGACAACTGTGCATGTAGACTTCACTATGATTCTGAAAGTGTTAACTACGGCTAAAATTTCTGTGCTAATCAGTGATGTTGAACAATCTATGTTTTCAGGTCGTTTGCCAGTTGATTTGAACCTGCCCTGTTGCCACTCTTCCGAGAAAATACAAAGAGGACAATTCACCTGGTGGCCCCGGTTCAATAAGCTAACGAAAAAGATTTTGTCTTCCAAAATAGTGTGCTAACTGTATTTAAGTAAATTAAAAAAAGGTTGCTCATTAATACATTTATTTTTCTATGTATATTTTAAAATCTTTAAACTTTAAAGAGTCCAGTTTAGAAAAATAAACCCCAAATTGTAAAATTATAAAAATAGCACATACCATAAAATGTAATTTCTAACTGTAATTGCTGATTATAATAGAATGGTTGCACTACACATTGCAGAAGGTTGAAGTTTTACTTGCATGCATTTTTACTTGTTATTGAACAAAAAACATTTTTAAGTTGCCGCATTCTTTTAGTTTGCTACAAGAATGTGAGTGCATTTTACACACCGTTTTTCAAAATATTTGCAAATACTTGTGTGACATCAAAACATGGTCTGCTATAATAACGATTTGAGTTATGCTGGAATACTCGATGCGGGGGTGAAAGGCATTTGGGCCTATAACTCAATAATCCAACATTGAGAGAGTGATGCAGTGATGTTGTCGGGCTGTCCGCAATTAAAATTCCAATCTCATTCAGCCCATAAAAAAACTACGGGGATTAAAGTGGAGGTGAACTCAAAGGACAGAACGGCAGTGAAAGAACACGGCACTTTCATGTATTGGAGTTTCAATAAATTATATTTGAAACTTTAAGGAAGTGCTTGAAATAGATTATGTACGTCATTTCAGTAACAAGCACATGATGCACATGATGGAGGCAGCAATGTCTTGCGGTGCATTACTCAGCATTACCACCAAAAAAAATTACATTTTAACACAGATAAGAATAGCACATTTTTGTATTCAACATGCTCATCCATGTCAACGTGATATGAACTGTAATATGCGCTTTGAAAAGTGTTTAAAAAATTGTTACTGAATATCTTAAACACTTAATTTAAAACATAATTTACTATTGATCAGTGTAGTTGAAGTTTTTTATCTTGAAGGAGTTGACAAGCTGGTCAGATAGTAGGCAGACTGGGAATGAACAACTAAATTGTGGTGTCACGCCAGGCTTATAAACACTGGAAGAAACTTTACAGACTTAACTTGTGCAACGGTGTCCTATTCATTCAACTGGTTTTCTATCAACTCACCAATACAATCTCTGTCTCCTGCTGGGATTCAGAAGAAGACTTCATGGTCATGTCTGAGATGAACCGGGAGGCTTGTCAGCGTTGCTCATGCAAGTATGTGGATATCTGTCAGGTAGTGAGGTAATACAGGCAAAAAATGATTACAGTTGCAACTGCAGTCTGACAGTCATTTGGCAACGACACAAAGCTACTGTTGGATTCTCTATGATCTGTCAGACTAAGACAGATGCTTATGCAATCTGTGCATGAATTAGTACAGAGTGGCATCTGCAGTGGTAGTAGGAGCAAGAAAAATGCTTAAATGAATGTTTGATAAACCTTATTCTTTCTCCAAATACAGTAGATGCAGGCAATTGGTCTGTCCAAATTGTGCCTAGGCGTGAATCAGTGATTGAGTTGCCTGTCTCTGTGTGCCCTGAGACTGGCTGGCAAACAGTTCAGGGTACCCCCTGCCCACTGCCCGAAGATAGCTGGGTTGGGCTCCAGCACTCCTGCGACCCTACACTGATAAGCGCAAGCGGTGCAGAAAATGGATGGATGGATGTTTTTCTAAACAGTAGGAATCTGGAGCTCAAACAGTTAAGACACTGTGATGCGTAAAATTACCTTTTGGAAAAACACAACATATTGCAATCAAATCTACTCTTTGATGAAGGCATTACGGTGTGGTATGCTGGGTGCACGGCAGTAGACAAAAGAACCTTACAGTCCTCAACAAAGCCCAGCAAATCATCGCCTGCTCTGTGTCTGGTTTGGAGGAAATTACCAAAAACATATTATGGACCTGGCAGCACGCCGGCTGAGTGGTTAGGATGTCTGAGGCACAGTCCTGAGTGCATGGGATCAGATCCAGCTACCAGCCTTCCAGTGCGGAGTTTGCATGTTCTCCCCATGCTTGCGTGGGTTTCCTCCAGGCACTCCAGTTTTCCTCCCACATTCCAAAAACATGCATGTCAGGTAAATTGGCCAGTCCAAATTGTCCCTAGGTGTGAAAAAGCGAGCAAGTTGTCCGTCTCCGTGTGCCCCGCTACTGGCTGGCAAGTCGTTCAGGGTGTCCACTGATCGAAAACAGCGGGGAGGGGGTTCCAGAGACCATGAGACCCTACTGAGGATAGGCGGTTCAGATAATGGATGTATATTATTGACCCTCTCACCCTGACCGCCAAGACCTCTTTTGACTTGTTGCAAAAAGAAATAATCATTAAGGACTTCTCTTACCCTGGCCATCACTTCTTTGATGAAATGAAATGATCTGCATTTATATAGTGCTTTTCAAGTCAATGACTTCCCAAAGAGCTTTACAATGTGCTCCACATTTCCCAATAGCGGCCTTGCAGCCATGTAGGGCGCTAACCTGATTATTGGGGGTATTAGGGGTTCAGTGTCTTACCCAAGAACACTTCGACATGTAACACGGACGAGCCGGGATTCGAATTGGGATCCCTTGATCCCAAGGCGAGCACTCTACCTCCTGAGCTACTGCCGCCCTCTGCTAGACACTACAGGCCATTTAAAACAAAGACTATCACCATCTGCCATCACCAACCTGAACAAGCACACGAACCTTTAGAAGAAAATCTTTTGCCCATGTATATGTTGGTTGCTTGACACCCTTAACCACTAGAGCCGTAGGGGCACCATTTCCTGTGTTATGTCTAGAGCAAGTACAGCATGGTGGGACTCATCCCTCTCCAGGCCCACATATGTTACCACCCAGTCTTGAACTGGGGACCTTTTGCATGATATGCGAATGTGCTAACCACTGCACTATGAAAAGATTGTATAGAGCAGGGGTGAGCAACCTTTTTGTTGTGGAGTGCCACTTTCAAATCTCCTTGTAAATCAGTGTGCCACACCAAGATTAATGACTCGCAAAACATTTCTTTTATATTCATCAGAGCTGTAATTTTACACCAGTCTAAATAAACAAAATGGATGTACATTTAAAACGTATAACTGACCAATTTATATTCCACTATTCCTGTTCATCAATTAACTAAAAAATGAATGTGAACAACATGTGGAAAGGCCTGTTGCCATTCATGATTTGAACTTTTTACCAAAGGAATCAACCTGAATTAACCATTCTTCATCAACTATAAACTGCAATCAAAAAACAAGTAATATGGACAGCTACCATACCATTCATCAATGATATCTTGTTGCAGAAAATATCAAAACTTGAAATAACAGCAGCAAAGCAGAAGGCACGCATGCACACACACACACGCTTCTTTAAAATATTCGCCATCAGTAAATGGTTTTCTGTGCTTTGCGATGCAGTGAGCAATGTGATAGCTTGCTTCAGTCGTAGCGTTTTTAGCAGTGACAAAGGTCTTAAGGGTCTGTGTTTGTTTGCCGTACCTGGACACAGCGCATTTTAATGTCTCCGCCATGTCAGACTTGTCCTTGAATTCATTTTCATGATTCATTATGTATTGACGATCAACCCTTGGTTAGCGAGGTACAACGCTCTCGGGGCATAATGCACAAACAGCACGGTCATTTTTTTGCACAAAGCACCTGTCATCTGTCCGCGCTGGCTGGAAAGAACGAGATTTTCTCTCTGGAGGAGCTGTCATGATTTGTTCATTTATCGCGCAGCGGTGTTCCTGTGGCTGGGCTTAAAACACGGATCTCTCTTCGGCTTCGCTCAGTCACACACGAAGCAGAGGAGGGGCGCTACTGTAAAGCCTCTAAATAACACAGTAAATATTGTAAATATTGCTTAGCTATCTAAATATTCCTCTTTATTTTACTTTATTACATGTTTATCAGAGTGCAATGTCTAACCTCGTTGCGAACAATTTACACTATGTTATCATCAATTTATTTTATTCATTATCAAGTGCCATCTATCCAGATATAGCCTCAATAAAGCCAGCATAAGATCTTACGGTTTTGCACTGTTTATAATCACTTCAGTGTGACATTTTGCAAGGACTTGACAATATTTTGCCATCGTCACACAGGAAAAGTTTGCTGAATGGGAAGCACAAATTTCAAGATATTTGTGGTTGCTAATTTTCCAGGTGAAACAGGGCATCAGTCCTATTAAAACATGCATTAATGTGTCTACGCAAGAGCTGTTAGAAGTATTGATACTTTTCCTAAATAAAGAACAAAGAAAAAAATAAACAATAACAAAGAAACCATGTGGATTTTCAAAGAGGACGAAACCAAGAGGATGCCTATGTCAACAGTCTGTCAACAACATCTATTAAGCTCCCTGAATGACAACCCTGGTAACTGTAAAACATTACAGCTGATGATAAAAAAATGACGTCTATTTGGTATTTTAAAATTAAAATCTATTGTTTTAAAGACATAGCTAAGTTAGCCACCCGAGCCCACATGCTGATTAGAATGATGATGAGCCGGATGACAAGGACAGTCAGACAGAACCCCGCGAGGTGTCAAGGAAACTGTGATGACCTCAAAGGCATGCTGAAATCCTCTTAGAGGCCAAACAATGCTTTTTACTGTGACTGTGGGCATGTACGGGAGAGGGAAACGCGGTTTTGCTGCGAAAATGAGTTGTGACGCACGCTTGCCTGATTAGAATGGAAGAGTGAAACCTCTTATATAACACCAGAAGAGTGAGCAAGAGAGGGAACACGGGTGCAGACAGATGTTAGGAAGATCTGTCTTTGAAATATTAAAAGATGAAGAGCTTCAAGGTCTCATCTGACTCGTGTTTGATTTAGGAATTAAATAATCTCATTTGAATTTGTTAAGTGTCATGCTAAAGAAGAAACATAGTTAAATTCCATCACATGCCTGCTAAAAGCAAGGGGACATACCTGATTTTTCCAGGGCAGCAGAAGCACCATGGTATTCACAACACGGACCCTGGAAGGAGAAAAACAAAGTATAGAGTGGGTGTGGGGGGGACAATGTGATGACATCACCATATTTTTGCCTGCTTCCTATCAAATCTAAATCGGCCAGGTTGTGCATGAGATGAGTTATAGCATTTGGTGTGTGTGTGAATTTTTATCTGTCTCCAGATGATCAATAACAAAGGGGAATGATCGAATGTATCACATGATTCAAAAAGGTCAAAAATTGCAAATCAGACACTTTTTAAATCAATCCATTGCAGAGGTGCTCAATATGCTGATGCATTGCTATTGCATTTAAAACTATCAAATATATGCACATAATCATAAAAAAACTCACCATTATGTATAACTGCAAATATTCAGTAGAACATGTTCGAAACCGCAATTATGAAACAAACACAAATAAATCCTTTTAAAACTACAAGCATGACAAAAAGGAAGTACAGTACTGTACTGTATTAACATCTCCCCTTTTTGAGGCGTGGGTAGGATGTGAGTGGGAGGCTTGCTTACTACCAAAGCAGTTGACAAGGGCACAGAATGGAAACTCAATGAATTTGCTTAACAAATGTGCTAGTTGACTCTTGACACTAATTTGGCATGAAAATTGTAAACAAAAAAAAAACCTTCATTGACAATACAATACGGGGGCGGCATAGCTCAGGAGTTAGAGCGCTCGTCTTGGGATCAAGAAATCGCAGGTTCGAATCCCGGCTCCTCCGTATTACATGTCGAAGTGTCCTCGGGTAAGACACTGAACCACTAAAGCCCCCAATAAGCAGGTTGGCGCCTTGCATGGCTGCACGGCCGCTATTGGTGTGTGTGAATGGGTAAATGTGAAGCACATTGTAAAGCGCTTTGGGAAGTCTTCATTGACCTGAAAAGCGCTATATAAATGCAGATCATTTCATTTCAAATGTGGAGGTAAACACAAAAGGAAGAAAAGCTCTGTCCTATTGATTCTTCTCCTTTTTATTTGCCTTATCCCTGATTAATCAGGGGTTCGGTCTCACACACACACACACACACACACACAAATGATTGTGTACAGAAAAGATGTGACAATATTTATACCCAACCGATGTGTCGCAACATCTGTCTTTGGGACACATTAGGTGACCAAACCCCCAAATATATATATATATACATATATACAGAGATATTGGAAAGCCATGAACAGTCAATGAAGAGGACCGTGCTCATTGTGATTATCATATATATATATATATATATATATATATATATATATATATATATATATATACTGGACTGTCTCAGAAAATTAGAATATTGTGATAAAGTTCTTTATTTTCTGTAATGCAATTAAAAAAACAAAAATGTCATACATTCTGGATTCATTACACATCAACTGAACTATTTCAAGCCTTTTATTATTTGAATATTGCTGAATTTGGCTTACAGCTTAAGAAAACTCAAAAATCCTATCTCAAAATATTAGAATATCATGAAAAAGTATACAAGTAGGCTATTCAACTAATCACCTGAATCATCTAATTAACTCGAAACACCTTGCAAGGGTTTCCTGAGCCTTAAAAACACTCAGCTTGGTTCAGTAAACTAAATCACAAGTATGGGGAAGACTGCTGATCTGTCTGCTGTCCAGAGGACCATCATTGATACCCTCCATCAGGAGGGTAAGACACAAAAAGAAATTTCTCAAAGAGCAGGCTGTTCACAGAGTGCAGTTTCAAAGCATATCCACAAAAAGTCTGTTGGAAGGGAAAAATGTGGCCGGAAACGCTTGCACAACCAAGAGAGATGACCCCAGCCTTAACAAAATTGTGACGAAGAGCCGCTTCCAGAATTTGGGGGAGCTTCAAAGACAGTGGGCTGAAGCTGGAGTCCAGGTATCAAAAGCCACAGTTCACAGACGTGTCCGGGAAATGGGCTACAATAGCCGTATTCCCATGGTCAAGCCACTTCTGAACTCAAGACAACGGAAGAAGCGTCTGACTTGGGCTATGGAGAAGAAGCACTGGACAGTTGCAGAGTGGTCCAAAGTCCTCTTTTCAGACGAAAGCAAGTTTTGCATTTCATTTGGAAGTCAAGGCGCCAGAGTCTGGAGAAAGGCTGGAGAGGAGCAAAATCCAAGTTGCTTGAAATCCAGTGTGAAGTTCCCACAGTCAGCAATGGTTTGGGGAGCCATGTCAGCTGCTGGTGTTGGTCCACTGTGTTTCATCAAGTCCAGAGTAAATGCAACTGTGTACCAAGAGATTTTAGAGCACTACATGCTTCCATCTGCTGAAAAGCTCTATGGAGATGAGGATTTCATTTTCCAGCATGATCTGGCACCTGCCCACAGTGCCAAAACCACCAGTAACTGGTGCACTGACCATGGCATCACTGTCCTTGATTGGCCTGCTAATTCCCCTGACCTGAACCCCATTGAGAATTTGTGGGGCATAGTTAAGAAGAAGATGAAAGACACCAGACCTACAAATGCAAATGAGCTGAAGGCCGCTATCAAAGCATCCTGGCGATCAATAACACCTCAGCAATGCCACAGGCTGATTGCCTCCATGCCACGCCGGATTGAGGCAGTAATCCGTGCAAAAGGATTCCCAACCAAGTACTGAGTGCATCAATGGACATTTTCAAATGTTTGATTTAGTTTTGCTGTTATAAAATTATTTTTTTACTTGGTCTGAGGAAGTATTCTAATATTTTGAGATAGGATTTTTGAGTTTTTTTCAGCCGTAAGCCAAAATCAGCAATATTCAAATAATAAAAGGCTTGAAATAGTTCAGTTGATGTGTAATGAATCCAGAATGTATGACATTTTTGTTTTTTTAATTGCATTACAGAAAATAAAGAACTTTATCACAATATTTTAATTTTCTGAGACAGTCCAGTATATATAGAAGTAGCCCTATTGCATGTTTTTTAATGCGGTTTCCTCCCACGTTCCAAAAACATGCATTTCAGGTGAATTGGCCGGTCCAAATTGTCCCTAGGTGTGAATGAGCGAATGAGTTGTCTGTCCCTGTGTGCCCTCTGATTGGCTGGCAACCAGTTCAGGGTGTCCCCTGCCCACTGCCCGGAGATGGCTGGGATGGCTCTCTCAAACCCCCCCCCCCCCCCCCCCCCCCCCCCGACCCTAATGAGGATAAGCGGTACGGCTAATGATATATATATATATATATATATATATATATATACATAAATAAATCGAAAATAAATTTTGAATAATTATTAATGAATAATTTTGTCAGATATTGATTATTGTTCTGTCAACATTTGTCACAAGTGCGTGGAGTTAAAAGTTGAAAATTCCTTTTTGGAGCGAGGCAACCATTTACAAAAAACATAATGTAGAATATGATTGCAGTTAAATGTCGTCTACAGCAGACGAACCTTTTTTTCAAAATGTTAAGAAAAACCAAATTATACAGTATATTACGTTGTATATTTCAATTGATTTTTTTCATCAAATTGTTCATCTGTTAAGCGCAGTGATACTGTCCACTTGACTAGATTAGTGCAGTCACAAAATTAATGCGTTCACACACTGCTGAAAGGTAAAATGGTAACCAAAATCTACAACAAAATTGAAAAAAAAATTTGCACAGAAATGTCTTGTTGCAAACATATTGCTGCGGGCTCCACTTTCCATCCGTTATTACATAATAGTAGTCCGTCCGTCTTCTGCAGGCGCAAACATTAGCACAGCTAGCTGCCTTTTATGGTGACAGCTGCTTGAAAACCTTTGCACCTGAGCGTTATTTGACGCCTTTTGTACTCACCTAAAAGGATTCTAACCAGTTCTTAAATCCACGTTTTCCTCAAGTAGGTGTTGCTTGACTGATGCTAACACTTTAGCAGAGGTTTGATAATCACAAATGAGCACGGTCCTCTTCATTGACTGTTCATGGCTTTCCAATATCTCTGCATTGCATATTAAAATTAAAAATATGCACAATGAGCAAGAAACGAGGTACATAAATAGCTAAATTGTAAACTGATTCCAGACCGGTTCTGATGTGTCAATTTCAAAGAGGTGGTTACTGGTTTTAGGCCAGAATGATAGAGAAAAGTTCCGTTTATTTCGTTTCAAAACAAAACAAAGAGACAAAGCAGATGGTGGGTTTTATTCAAACAGATAATATCTGACACGCCATGTAGCTGGATAATTCAAAACATACAGAATAGTTATGTTTTTTTTCCCAATAATTTGGTTTGTATTAATGTTCCGTCGTCATTCTTGTGATTTACTTTGAAATGTATACGCTTAGTCCGGTGGTTACTTCACAATAAATGACAAGGACATTACCCGAGGCCCTCCGTTTCTTGCTAATAAGAAGCGTGTGGTTAGCTCATTTTAATGATAAAGTAAATAAATCAACAACTTTAATCAAGAGTCAACAAACTCTGGAACGCATTAGAACCGCAAACACATATTATTCGGCCCGCGAGACGTGGCTAAGAGAAGCATAAGAAAAAAAATATGCCACTTCGAACAATGACCTGCGGCTTTTAATATTTCCACTGGGTGTCGCCAAAGCATATAATAAAACGCTGCAGAAGTAGCCCTATTGCATGTTTTTTTTTAATGCAAATTATCTAATTTAGTGGTTAAAAAAGGGGTACATTACTATCACTTTTATGTTGTTGAAAATTATATTTTTTTGTATATTCTGTGTGTCAAAAACCAATTGAATGAAATAGTCACTTGACAAATAGACAATGATACAACTTGCGCAGGTAAATGCAAACGAGAAGAAAAAATGGATTGGCTTATGTTATCTTTGGAATGGCTGGCAACCAGTTCGAAGTGTCCGCTGCCCAATGTCCAAAGGATGGGTTCCCTAGCCCCTAGTAAGGATAAGCGGCGCAGAAAATAGATGAATCTTATCTATACTATTCCCAGTGATTGAGGATCTAGTATTAGTGTTGTCAATGCTGAGGTCTGGCTCATTTCTTAAGAGCGGGATGACGCTTCACACTGGAAAACAAGAGAAACCAGATGAAGGTGCTGTATTTGAGTCAGATCAGGAGGGTTCTCCTGTTACTAGTAACCATTGTACTATCAGTTTTATGTGGAGGAGAACCACAACTTGAATACACCAACACATAGCTAAAATACTATTATTTATTAATGATACATTTTTTGAAAAATAGCAAGTGCTACATCTGACAAAAAGGTTTTTAGATGACTTTATTCGTGCACATTAATTCAGACCAAAAAGTGTACATAATACTTTATTCTGCCAGACCTTTTCCATTCCGATTAGGGCACCATTTATGTGTGAATACATTGATGTTCTGTAAACATGTACATTATTGCATGCATGGTCAAATGTGAGGTCAAATGATCACGATAGAAAACAGGTCATTGGACACCCATGATATTCATGTCCCAGAAAAGTACAGTACAGTGACTATTCAAAATGAACCTGAGACATTTTAAGAACGAAATGGCTTAATTCATAATTTTTGAATAACATACCTGTAAATTAATACGATTTCCCCATAGACTGATCGTGTTTTGTCCATTTCATCTCCAATCCAGATCTTCTGTCACTGGTAGCAGAAAACGTCATTGTAGCTTGCTTATGTTGATGGGATGAATAAAGTATCTATCTATGTTGTCGCAGTAAATAGAGTAAATAGGTGCCGCGTTGTGTTTGTAAGCTTTATTATCACTTAATTTGGGTAATTGCAACCATTGATATGTGGAGCAATTAGCTGAGCTTGACAGGGATGGGATATTCATCCGTCCAATTCTTCAAGTTGCAGCTGCTGTGCTTTTTCCAGTTGGTCCAGCCTCTCGCTCAGCAAAACCATCTCTCTCCTTTCTTCCTCTTCCGGTACATTGGACACATTTGCCGTGACAAACAGGTTCTGTGTAGAGGTGAGGAGGGCCGGTGCAAAACTGAAGGCACCCTGGTCGCCCAATAGCAGTCGGCCAAACTCGTTGTGTCGCCGCTGGAGCTCTCGCATCCTTCTGCGCAGTTGGTTGTGTTCTTCGGAATGAAGCGGACGCCTAAAAATCAAAGTTTTTTTTTTTAAATTGCAATGCCAAAATGGACATAATCTAAGGATCAATGCAAAGCGTACTTCTTGGCTGCGGCAGCTTCCAATTTGAGTTCCTCCATTTGAGCCTTCAACAGTTGGATCTTATTCTGCAGGCTCTTCTCTTTAGTATCTGTCTGGTTTCTTCTCTGTAAAACATGACACACACTCAATTATTGTGCATGTGGATAGAGAAAAAAATAAAATAATTAAAATACAGTGTAACCTCTTAATAATGTACATGTTTTTTGCTACTAGTCATAGAGATTACATACCTGTCAACCTGTTTCCCCTGTATTCTCTACGTGTCTTTTGATCATTCTAAAATGTGTACGCCGCATAACAATGAATATATGGGGAAAACATAAAAATCTCGTCTTGTCCATTTGGGCTCTAGGCTCTTATCTGGATCGTCTTGGTCGCTAGTAGCAAATGACAACATAAACTTAGTTTGCTAATATTGTCGCAATATTCTACATAGTCTGTCTTACTTTGCTGTGAGTGGGTGCTGCATTAAGTTTGTGAAGTTTATTATAGCTTAATAGGGAGGATTTACAATTATTAATAAAGGGAGCAATTGACGGAGGTAGACAGGTATGAGATCGAGAGACTGTTAATCAGGCATGAAAATGGGTCAGGGCTTAAAAAGGTGGGGTGTAAATACTGTATTATTTTTGTATAAAACACTCCTAATTTTTTTTAAATAAAAAATTGGTATAGATTTTTATTTGACTTTTTCTCAGTTCAAGCTGAGCAATGAAAGTCACACACATTGTTTACTACATGTGGCCATGATAAAAAATATTTTTTGACAACTATGAACACAATTTGTATATTGTAATCCTTTTGCTTTATTATTGTATTGTTCTCAGTGAAGGGATGCTGCTGGAAATGTGAATTTCCCTGCGGGGATGAATAAAGTATCTATCAATACCAACATGAAATTAATAATGTATAAATTTCATGTCCTTTAAAGTCTCGAGATTTTCCTCCGTATAGCGAGCAATATTTTGTTGCAAATAGAACTCGTATACCAAAATTCTGCTGTTGAGAGGTCCTCGTGTAAAGAGGTGCCACTGTAAATCAATTTCAACCTCTTGTAAGAGACAATTTGTTCAACATAGTACAACAATTGAAGGATAAATGGTTACCTTTTTTTGAGCAAGTGCAGCCCTTTTTGTTTTGTCTTTCAGCTGGTTGTACTTCTCGGATAGCTGGGACCCTTGTTCTTGCAGCTTGTGTTTCTCTTCCAGCCACTCGATCTGACTCACCTCCAACTGCCTGCCGAACAAAAAGTTATATATTTTCTATTGTGCTTTGAGAACAATCTGAGTTTATGAGCCAGTTAATTGAATAAAAAAAATAGTAAGTGCTATAGTTAAAATTAGAACCTAAAAAATATGTATATTTTCTTAATGACCGTTCTGCCTCTTGTTGACTTCTCTCAGCTTGGGTGCGAGCAGCCCTCAGCTCCTCCCTCAGAGCCTCCACTTTTGCCTTTAGGCCCAAATTTGCTTCCGTCAAATCAGCTTCAGATCGCGACAACGTAGCCAGCTCTGTGCACAGCTCCACGTTTTTCTATTAAGGGAAGTGGGTGGGGGTATTTAACCCTAAAATTGCAACAAAACAAAAAAAAACCCTTCCCATATATATTTTGCAATTTTGGGTCGATTAAGTTTTGCCTGACCTGTTTCAAGTTTGACACGACTACTATTTGTCTCTCCAGTTCCTCCACCTGGGCGCTTTGCTGCTTCAATTTTGATCTGAAATATAGTTAACAAGTGATTACACATAAAACGTACGACGGTTACTTAACAATTTGCCTTTTCTAATAGAGCAAGAAAGACCTTAGGCTCTGCTGCTCATTTCGTGCAGACCCTTCTCCCTTTTGGGCAATGCGAAGCTGGCATTCCCACTCTTCTCTTTGGGCTTGGTCTTTGGTGTCCTGCAGCGCCCTCTGTTGTTCCAGTTCAGCAAGACGGTGCTCTATTTCCATCCTAAAGTCAATAAAGTTCTTTTAAGTGGCCACATAAGTTTATTTTTCTCTTCTTACTTTTCCTGGTGTAAAAGAGTGGATTTGTAGATTTCTTCATCACGAGCTGCTTGCACCTTCCTGGCCACCTCTCGCTCTTTTTCTATGATTGCTTCCTTGTGTCTTTCCACAGCATGCTTAAGCACCTCCACGTCTGTCTGAAGGCCTGAAACAGAACATTTTAAACATTTCAAAAAGAGACACATTTTTTTTCCTTTTTCTTAGGTGACAATAGGTATAGATCAGTTTTTTTCAACCTATTAGTGTGCCAGAGGAAATTGCCCAATATAATCTTTGTAAAAAAGCATGACTTTGTTCAGTAGCTACTCTTATATTCCAGCGATCAGCAGAGTGACTTTAACATTCATCCATATCAGTAGGTGTCTGCAGATTTCTTCCGCCTCATTTTTTATGCTACCGTAAATTCTGGACTATAGAGCGCACCTGATTATAAGCCGCACCCACCACATTTTCAGAGGAAAACCGATTTCGCACATTCACAAGCCGCACCTGCATATAAGCCGCATGCGCCCACGTTAAAAAATTGTAACACAAACATTAAATTTATCCAGACCCGACTTCAAGTCGCGCGGTTGAAACTAAATGTCCTTCATTAAAGTACACAGTCCAAAAATCACAGCCGGCATAATGAACGGAAAATGATAAAGGGACTTAAGGTTTGATGCAGACCTGCAGGTACCTGTTGAAACTAATCCAAGGAAAAAAAGTCTATATTTCCAAAGGTAAGGGTGGGAAAAATATATATCCACTATTGTCCGCCGCTACAACAGGTCTCACTCACCTTTACCCCACTTCTCGTCAGCCCGCGTTTGCTCCACCCCTCTTTTTTAATTCGCAAAACAAATCAGAATAAGTGTCTCAAATAAATACATTACAAAAATATACAGGTGCAAATACATATTATACATGGGTTACACATATTTACAAAGAAAGACGGTACACCGAGAGTTTTCAAAGCTTTAATAATAATAATATAACTTTCATCCCAAACGGTGCCTGACAAGGCAGTTAATGGTAGCAACACGCTAGCAACACAGTAAACGGGTCTGTTAAAAAAACATACAGTACTTGTAAAAATCACGGTAAACCGTCCTCATCTTCCTCCTTACAACTGAAGCCATCGAAGTTGTATTCCTCTTTGTCGGAAAGAAACAGTGTCATATAGACGTCGTCCCACGCTCCCGCAGCCTCACTTGCGCTTCACTGTCGCTGGTGTGCTCCTCTCTGTCACGGCTTTTCGGAACCCGTTGGTAATGGTGGATTTTTTGATGCTGCCCCACGCTGTCAGGATCCACTGGCAGACTTGCGAAAAAGTTGCCTTTCGCATGCGGCCAGCTTTAGTGAAAGATTTCTCGCCGCTAGTCAAGCCAAGAAGTTGCAGTCTTCCTCGGCGCATATATTCCACCGGTCTAAATCTTACCTTTGGTACTCGAGCGCCGCTGGCGGCCGTTAGAAACATTCCATAAATTGGCCGCATCACTGAATAAGCCGCAGGGTTGAAAGTTTGGTGAAAAAGTAGCGGCCTATAGTCCGGAATTTACGGTAATCATCTGCTCATGAAGTAGTACAGATAATTACTTATTTTGTTTGATTCAGCTGTTACAGGTTGTCCAACAAATAAAAAATAAAATGGCTCAAATAAAAAAGGGGTCTTTTGCTGATTTTAATCGTTGTTTATTTATCTAATATTTTCTATCTTCTTTTATATAAAAAAGAAAGGAAAAAAGTTAGATTGTTATTTTTTTTGAAAAACAAGATAAAAAAATACAACAAAATTATAGTAAAATTTCAATTTACAGCAAAATTAGTAACCAAAAGGAATAACCTCTTGAGCCACAGTGACCACAGAGCACAAAAAAACTTCACTGTCAATTTGAGCAATGTTATTAGGTTTTCTTTTTCCTCAGGTGGAATGGAAAATAATTGAGCAGCACTGGACTAAATCAATCAAAAAAAATATTACCTTCCACTTGCCCCCTGATGGCGTCCCTCTCCCTCTCCAGCTCCCCTTTGGAGCGTGTACACTCCAGCTTGATGCGCGCCACCTCCATTTTGTGGGAATGTGTAAGGCTTTCAATCTGTAATGAAGCACGACAATAACGAGTCTACTCTCAATCATCGCAAAATTGTTTTCTGCGTGCATGTCAACTCTAAAGACAAGGAAAGCGTTTTACCTGGCCGCCGAGAGAGTTGACTTGCTTCTCGGCTTTGTTCAGCTGTCCAGTTAGCAGACTGTTCTGCTCGTTGTTCAGTCTGAGCTCACTTTCCATCCGCTCCAGCCGCAGTCGCAAGGACTGACGCTCTGCCTGAAATGTTTTAGACGGGCAACTTATTCCAAGTTTTAAAAAACACAATTTTGTCTTATTTGAGTTGTACTTAGTACTTTTTAAGTCAAAATCTCAAATACACAACAGATGGTTTAAGGAAACATTGTGAAATGTGAAGCTTGATAAAATTAGATTCTCCCTTTAAAGTTGCCAATAGACCTTCCACGAGACCCGGCTACCCTTTTCATTACACATAGACACTTTGCAGTTTGAAATAGAGGACCATGAGCTCTGAGCCGTTTTATTCATCATTTTTCTTTTTTCCCTTAAATTTTCCCCGTCATGTATTCATATTATTATTTTTACAAAAGCAATTGATCATTACAGTGATTATTAATTTAATTTGTATGTTCTATTATTATATTTTCATTTCTGCCTTTATTGTTTTATTTATCTACTCAATCAGTTATTTTACATTTCTGGATGGTGTGAATTTGTGGCAGGATGTGTTGTAAAGGTGGGAAGTGGTATTCAATATAGACACCTGTGTGAACCGACTGTAACCAGTTTAATGTAAGTCTTCTCCAGTTGTATGTACCACCATTAAAGAGAAAACGTAAATAAAAATGTTTGGAAAAAAATCAACCACCCTGACCTCTAGAGATTTGACAGCAGCTTGGGATTCAGCAAACTGTTTATTTTGAACCCGCAGAAGTTTCTCAGCCTGCTGCTCTGAGTGCTCCTTCTGGGCTTGCATCTCAGCCACCTCCGCCTGGACGGTCTTCAAGCGCAAGGTCAGCTGGGTTTTCTCCCGCAGAAGCACCTCGACTTGCTTTCGATCATTCGGCGAGTCAGCGTTCTGGTTCTGGGTCATTAAAATCTCTTTCTCCTTATCCAGATGGGCAATCTGGCCAGGAAAAGGGACAGGTTAAAAAAAGGCTGGTCCAGATCACTGACCTAAACCCGAACACTCACCTCAGTCTCATAGCGTAGCCGCTGCTCCTCCAAGACACGAGCGTGCTCATGCTTTTGGTGCTCGAACTGGGCGTTAAGCATCGTGTAGGCATAGCGCAACTGGTTGAAATCTGACCTGTACTTTTCTGCCTCCTTCAAATCACCAAAATCAGAAACAGGAGGTTGAGAATGTGATTACTGCTGTGAGGCTGTTGTTTTAATTTTGTTTTCCAGGTGGGTTATTTCAGGGTTCCTACAGCTTAAGGCGAGTCAAATTCAAGACTTTTAAAGACATTTTAATGCCTTTCGAACTCAAATCAAGATTAAGTCGACCCAAAAATAAATAAATAAATTAAAAAAAAAAAGAAAAGAAAAAAACCCACCAACTATTTCTTGATTTCTTGCACACAATATTTGCCTTGTACACATTACCTGGCGCAGCTTTTAGACGTGCCAAAAAACATCTGTCGGACAGCCACTTCTCATTGAATTGACACTTTATTCTTTATTGTGGCTAGACCTAAGACATGCGTCTGCTCTACTTTACAATCACAAGAGTAAACGGATTTCCAGATAAAAAAAAGTACATAATAATTTTAACTACCATACTTTCAGGAATGCAAATGTAGTAGATGACACAATGAGATAATTAAAGTGTAAACCAAAACACAGGCCTTTAAAATATGTTAAAAAGCATATGTATGATGTATTTGTGTAGCACAAACTGTATTTGTGTTATCTATTGGGTGTTTTTTTTTGTTATTGTAATTCATGTAGACTGATCTTAATCATTTTTATTGTTTGGGGGCGGATGTCACAAGCCAGTATTTGTTTCACAGCCCCCGTCATTCGTTTTGTTTTGAATTATGGAATGAAATAAGTGACTTTGTTATGTAAAATAAACACAGACCTCCTCCAATCTGGAAAAGCGCTTTCTAACTGGACCCTCCATCTCCTGTTGAACCTGCGCTCTGAGTAACTCCAAGCGCTGAGGAGTCATCATCTATAGAAAAAATTAAATTGAAATGAATTATATTTTTAGGCAAAGCTGCTGTGCTCTTTTTCCCAAGGGAGCTTTTTATTTTTCAGTTACCTGCAGTTTGAATCCCTCCATCTCCCTGTTTTTTTCCAGAATTTCTATTGTACGCTCAGCAAACTGCAGCTGTAGCCTCTCCAGTTGAGCCTGCAGATACTTTACCTCCTCTTGAACCTGGATGAACTCATCTTGCAAGCTAGGAAAATATTTTTTTCGGTAACATTATTAAACTCAACTCTGTTTGATCAACACGTACCTGGTATGTTCAGCCTTTAGAGTCTCGTAGTTGCCTCGATGAAGTTCACACTTAGTCCTCTCGTCGATAAGCATCTTCTGAAGCTCCGTATCGGCCCCGGTAGACAAGCTGCCCGTGCCGGGCCCCACACCCCCCAGGAGCGGAAAACACTGCTGCACGGTCGAGGAGGTCATGTCTCCTCTTTATCGAGGACAAGGGCTTCTTAGGCAGTGCCGGTGCCCAAATCCACACACCGCCTGATCAATACTGAGCGCTGGCGAAAAGGAAACCCTGGAGTCAAGTTGGTGTCTCGTTTGCAGTGTGTCCTTGTTGTCAGTCTCCATGGCAGCTATGCAAAGAGTCAGGCTATTATTTGATACAATCACAGCCTCTTAGCAGTCAGGACCAGGCTGTTATATCAACCTCAAGTGATTAGTTAGCTCCCTCGCCTGGCTGCAGCTTCTGTTGTGGAGACGAGTCTAGGGCAGCTGATTACATGCAAAATTATATCTTCCATTAAAACAATTAGTGCCTTCTGGAAATTGCATTGACATGTTTTTGTTCGCAGAGGTCAAATAATTGGTTGCAGCTCACTTGGTCGTCCTAACACAGAAAAGCAACGCGAAAAGACTACAAAAAGTACAAGAATATTTTTGTGCAAGTAGTGCTGTTAATTATA
Organism: Urocampus carinirostris; assembly: GCF_059441175.1. Lineage (NCBI taxonomy): Eukaryota > Metazoa > Chordata > Actinopteri > Syngnathiformes > Syngnathidae > Urocampus > Urocampus carinirostris. The sequence continues at coordinate 38,290,514 of NC_142359.1, forward strand.
CAGTTTCCTATGTTGGCAATTCATTGTAGTGAACACATGTTTGTTACTTTTTCAAATATCGCGCGTTCTCGCCCGCCGCTCAAGAATGCAATCAAACCAGCCTCTTATTTTTATTAGTAACGAACTGAAATTTTTCTCTGATAATAACAAGTTACTTCTCTAAAAACAACATGACAATTTATATTAAAAAATGAAATTTAAGAGACATTCGCATTCGAGATAATGTTACAAGATTGATAACCTCGATTTTCGCTCATTGAGATTACGAGCACAGCGTCCAAATCGAATAATACTTACAAGTAGTATTCCATGTAGAAAAGGCTGAATAATAGCTCATTTGTCACGTTTTTTTCTCAAGTTGTTTCATTGTCGGTTCACTAGCCGTTTAGCTAACGATCGCGTTTTGAGAACTACAAAGCAAAGGATCATGGGAGACGTAGTTTGTTTACTGGAAACCGCCAATCTTGTGGCTTGCACGAGCTTTGCATAGAAACAGTTCACCTCCAAAGGGTGTTTATTTGTTACGTTTGTCAAAAAGCATTTATAATGTACTAACTTGGCGGGCTGGAAAAGTGGAACACAATCATACGGAGCCCACGTCGTGTTTCTTAGTCTCAATAAATCCTTGCTCTTCAATTTGTTGCTGAACTTTCTCCAGCTCATCCACCCTCTGACGAATCCGGGTTAACTCTCTCTGCTCCCTTTCCTCTTCCTAAAGAAATAAAAAAACATAAAATTAGCAAACAGGCAGAGAAACTGTAGACTATGGCAGGTGAAACCTACTTGCATATCAGAAAGCATCATCTCAGGACCGAGTAGAAGACTGGGGCGGCGTGTGGAGGTGATTTGGGCCGCGCTGATGCCGACAGAACCATTGCACATCAGGAGGTGTCGGAATTTGTTATGGCGCTTTTGATAATCCAACAACCTCCTAAAGACATCAGTAAAAACAGACATGTCATTTTTAACTCCTTTTAAAATCACATTTGACAAATTAAATTAACGGTGGCAAAGTTTTCTAAGTACATGCGACGATCTTGATACATTATTTATCATACACCAGGAATTGTTTCTTATTTTTTTAACTGTACAATGCTTCTACTTGAAGAAAGTGTTGTTTATGGTTAACCTCTACTCGCACCTTGTTTTAAAACCATTATTTATTTTTGGCAAAAATCACGGCCAAAATGAGCCTTATCACTCTTTAAGTAACTGCGGAAGGTGGACAAATTCTAAGTGGTATATTTTTACTCATATGGGACACATGCACTGGCAATTTTATTATTTCATACATTTGATCAAATGTCACCTAGTGAAATAACATGAGCTAAAGAATTAGGTTTTGCCTGAGAGCGGGTTTGGTGGTTTTGTTGAATTTTGATTAAACATATCATATCGCTCTGTGAAAAACAAATTCGTAATTTTTCGCTTTAATGGCTCTTTGGGTCCAAAAGGTTTCCGACTCGTGCCTTAGGGTCTTTCGCTGCAACCACAACATTAGCAACTAAATAGCAGCTTCCTTCATTTACCATTTATGTTATTGGGATTTTCATTTCAAGGGAATTTGCCTTTTTGTGCCTGTTGAAAATTCAAGATTTTTTTTACAGAGCCATAAGAAAAAATGTTTTATTTATCAGATCATACTCCTTTTCTTCGGTTTTCAGTAGGTTCAGTTCACCTATGGCTAAGCCCTGACCTCAAAGCGATGAGCCAATCACAGTGTGCATAGCCAAGCCAATGCACTTGGACATTTTCCGCTGGTGTTTCCATTGAAATGCATTACAGTTTGACAGTTTTAAAAAAAATTCCTCACGTATTTAATTTTTGAATGGTCAAACGGTGTGGATGCAGTAGAAGAAAGTCTGATACGAGGTATCCTGAGAGCCTAGGGGAAGGGGTGTATTTTTTACCCTTTTCCAAGCCACATTAAATTGAGTCGACCATAGCACCAATACAACGTGGAAAACTTTAATAAGGATGTCTGTATCTGTTCCAAGGTAAGTCAACTTAGTATTTGAGGCAACATATTGTCAATTTACTGGAGAAAAATCTAAAGTTATTTATACCGTTAACATCTCTAACGTTAGGCTGACGTTAGTCTAAGGTTAGCTCTTGGCTACGTTGTACATCATGTCACTTTGTTTACTGGGAGCTCAGTGGCCTGTTATATGCTAGTTTTGTAGGTTGGTAAGTTCAGGTTAATTAGTTGAAGGTAAACAATGCTGATCCTCTGTAGTGTTGTTTAAGATGGTGATGACAATGAGATGTGGTTTAATCACATTTTCATTGTGACCTGAAGCTGAAGCTTTTAATCAACCTTCTCAACCATGGAATCAGCCCTTTTGAGATTATATATGATCTTTAAAGGGCCCCAAAAGCTCAATTGCCTCATGTGAAATGTCTCCTGCTCTGACACTTGTCCTAACGCTATTCAATGTTGGATATTTGTCAGAGTGAGTAAAGGGGGCACGGCTTAGCCATAGGTCAATTGGCTTCACTAGACTGTACGCTGCATTTTTTAAAGTGTGAACCTTCCATCAGTCTGGCCCCTGAGTAGTTGCCAAAATTTTGATTTGGCCCCTTGGTCCATTTGACTTAGACACCCCTGTTCTAAATTATTGTGATTTTCTGGGATATGAGTTTTTTTTTCCAAGACTCACTTGTTGGTAGAGACCCCATCCTGTTTTAGTTCATCGATTTGTTTCCTTAGCATTTGAATTGTACTATTCAAGCTCTGCTCTTTTTTCTCCTCCTTGTCTCGTCTCTACGGAGCAAGACGAGTCATTAAGTTGGCGTTATTGGTGAAAATGAGGTAATTTAGTTCAGAATAGCAAGAGCACCTTTTTCTCAGCAGATGCCGCCCTATGCAGTCTGTCTTTGAGTTGCGAGTATTTATCTTCGAGCTTGGCTTCTTGTTCTTTGCTGTTCTCTACAAGTCTGCAAAAGAAAATGTGAAGAAAACGATGCTAAAATGAGAAAAAAATGACATAAGTGCATTTTAGTAGCACCTCTCGGCCCCTTGCCGGATGTTCTCCTCCCTCAAGACATCAAGTTTTTCCCTCAGATGATCGTTGGCCTCTGCCAGTTCGGCTTCAGAGCGAGACAGCGCCCCCAAATGGACACAGAGTTCCTGGTTTTTCTGTCAAAAGACACACATACAGGAAAAGGAATTTTTCTTTAACAAAGAGCATTTTTCCCCACTCACCTCCTTTAATTCCATCAGCTCTACTTTGTGTCCCTGAAGCTCTTCCAGCTGAGCACCTTGCTGTTTTAATTTGGTTCTGACGAAATATTTTGACAACTGTCAACAAATTGTTGTTTTCGTCGCTTGAAATTGAAAAAATTAGAACAGTAAAACCTCAGTAATTTACTCCATCTACTGGAGTAAATTAGTTGATTGATGTTTCCTACAGTGGTAATTTTAAGTATAGTGAACACTTAATTGTCACGTGTGTTACATTCCAAAAGGAACCAATTTCAAGCAAAAACCGTAAATTAGAATCCTCTATTTTTTTCTTGACAATTATGATACAATTAATTACAGTAGACCCCTGACATTTTCACTTAATGATGTAAAATAAGATGGTTGTTTTTACTGAATTTTCCACACTATTGGACATCAACTACAAATTAATTTGCGTTCCCCAAAACGTAAAAAAAGTCAAACTTAGCTGTGTTTGTGCATATGAAGAGGTATCTCTCTAAAATGCCCGTCGGCTATTGGTTGGCGACAAATAAATGCTCCTCGGTTATTGGCTTCATGGTAGCATGCAATTACAGATATGCTTTTGGCTGAATTAACTCCCACGATGCCTTTTGCTTCATTCAATTCAAAATCGCATGTGTTTTATAAAGATTTTGCGATTTGGTGATACAATACTATATTTTTGTCCTGTATTTATTTGCTATCAGTCCCAAGGTTGTTGCAGTGATGCTAAAGGGAGAAGTAAAAACATGCTAACCCTGGAATGAAACTTAGGATCTTAAGGAAATATGAAGAAGGTCCGCGAATCACTACCCTCCCTACATTGGCACGATCGGGATATTATTAAGAATGAGGAGACGATTGATACAAGGAAATCTGCTATGGACATGATCATCCTCGCAAGTGGAAGTTTCATAACCGGTTTCATTTTTAATCCGCTGTCTTCTCCCTCCTCTGCATCCACGCATTAACACCAGTAAACCAGCTCGGGTCACGTCAGACCACAAGTAAATTCAATTTCATTTTTTTACATGCATATTCATATATGTTATTGAATCAAAAAAAACAATTAAAGTACTGTATACTGTACAGGTAAATGTTTACTCTTAGGGTCTGTTTAATGAGAAATCTGTGAAGGAGCAGGACCACGAATGGCGAACATCATTATAACGAGGGATTACGGTACAGCGCTTAATTTTTAGGTGGACCATATTCTCTTATATAAAAATAATAATCTACAGATTTGAGGAGTTTAAAAACAGACACACACACACACACACACACACACTGACTTGAGTGTCTGAAGCTCTTTCCGAACAGCCTCCTCCCTTTTACGGGCTATGCCAAGTTGGTCGTGCCATTGGTCTTTCTGAGTTTGCATGTTGATGCTCTGCATGGACTTCTGGCTCTCAAACTCCATCAGACGCTGCTCCAAATCTAACCTAACACACAATACACGCAGATATACCGTGTCTTTGTTCTCACTGCCTGTTGATCTGCACAAACTGACTTTTCCTGGAGCAATGTGGCAGTCTTGAGCATCTCCTCGTCACTCACGGCTTTCACCTTCCTGAGCATATCTTTCTCTTTATCAAGCAGGACTTTGTTGTGCCTCTCTAGCATCTGCTTGAGGGCCAACACTTCTCCTTGCAGACCTGATGAGACACATCCAAAACGTCTTGTGCAGTTTGTCAGCATTTTATTGATATAACCTAGTTCAATAGCCTTTGAGCCAAATAGCCCAAGAATCAGTGCTTAAGTAAAATTGTGTATAGAAATAATAGAACAATTTCTCATTGAAGGACACATTGTTATTTTGAAAATTTGTGTTTCATCAAAAAATAAATTCGATATGGCAGATACATTTGCTATTTTTTGGGGGGTTTCTGTTTCAGTATATTGACATTATTTTTAATATAATTTCTAAATAAATACCTTTCATGTATATTTCATTGTTCCTACTTAAAAAAAACATTATTTTTCTATTTTAATTAAAAAAACTGATACAATCAAAGTCAATTAATTTGCCTTATTTTACACACAGTATTTTGTTTTTATTAAAACAATATATCTACATAAATTGTCTAATGGATGGCTGATAATCTTGCTAATTTTTGTTTCTGTTTTTGTTTTTCTAGATATATTATTTTTACATTGGTTTATTTTTTTTAATGATTTACTTTCATGTATATTCCATTTTTCTTAATTTGACTGAAAAATCACCGTTTACCTATTTTAGTAAAATTAAAATATAACATGAACCTAATAGAATTGACCTTATTTTACATATGATTTCGTATTTCTTTTAATTTTTTTAAATTTGACTATTTCATCATAAAAAGTGTTTAGAAATAGTGTGATATGGCACATTGTTTTGTTAATTTAATTTTTGTTTCTGTTTTTATATTTATAATCATTTCGATTTATTTTGATATTATTTACTTTGATGCATTGTTCTTAATTTGGTTTAAAATAAGAAACAAAATAATTTACCTTTTGGACATTTTTCTTTTTTCTTTTACTATGTTTGCATCAAAAATATATAGAAATGGTTTTGTTTGGTTTTCTATTTATATTACTTTGAATCAATGTTTATTTATTTATTTATTTACATACATTTTATTGTTTTTAATCTGATAGAAAAAAACATTTTTGTGATTTTAGTAAAACATCAAATAATTGACCTTATTGTACATATTTTCTTTCTTTTTTTACGAGAAAAAAAAGGTTAAAAATAAAGTACAATTTGCAGAAAACGAGGATGTTTTAGGTATTACTTCTTTTAAAAGTAATGAACTAAAAATTACTTAAATGCCTACCTTTTCTTCATTTTATTTTTATATTTTTGAGTATATAAATGACAAAAATATCAGATTTATTTTACAAAGTAAAATGAGTTAAAATGTGGTAAAATAAAAAAAAAACATAAAATGAGACACATTTCCTGTCAATAGAGCAAGATTTCTATTTTTAGTGTAGTTAGAAAATAAACACATGTTGTGATTTTGCCTTGAGGGTACATTGGCAAAATGGCGGCGCCCTCTATGGCTGCGGCTGGATCTGCTCCCGACAGTTTCTCACATTCTAGTCAAAAACCCCAATCTTCGACTCAGTTTATGAGGGCGAACAAAGACAACTCTAACTGTAGATTAATATACGATCGCAGTTTTTTGCTGGATATGCGAACATCCAGAAATCCAGCGCAAATTTCGACGATCACTCTGGAGTGTTTACTTAGCCTCGGAGTGCTATGTCAACAGAACACAGCGGCCTACAAAGCAGCGAGTAAAAGTGGCAAGCGGAAGCGCTGTGACCGGGGAAGGAAACGAGGTTGTCGGGCCGGGCTAACGGCTCGGATGAAGGCTAAACCCTTCAAAACGCCTCTACCATCCATTTTCCTATCCAACGTCCGCTCCCTGGACAACAAACTGGACCATTTACAATTGGATATCTCATCGAACCGCGAGTTGACGAACTGTTGTGCTTTAATTCTGACGGAGACATGGCTAAACTCATCTATCCCGAATGACGCTGTTAGCATTGTGGGGCTAACTGCTTTCCGCGCCGATAGAAGCGGCGAGCTCACCGGCAAAAGAAAGGGAGGCGGTCTATGCATTTATACAAACAACAACTGGTGTAGAAATGCGAAGATAATCTCGAATCACTGCTCACGAGACATTGAACTTTTGACGGTGATCTGCAGACCCTTCTACCTACCGAGGGAGTTTAGCGCGACCATCATTACTGCCGTGTACGTGCCCCCCAGCGCTAATACGAAGGAGGCAATGGACGTTCTCTACCGAACTGTGAGTGAACTGCAGCATGCTTACACCGAGTGCATTTTTATTGCGGCGGGGGACTTTAACCAGGCCAATATGAAAACAGTTCTCCCGCATTTCCATCAGCATGTAAATTTTGCTACAAGAGGTAGGAACACATTAGACCTGGCCTACACAAACATCAAAGGTGCATATAAAGCAGCCCCCCGCCCCCACCTTGGCTCATCAGATCACCTTTCTGTTATGCTAATTCCAGCATACAAGCCCCTGCTGACCAGAGAAAAACCTACAGAGAAGCAGGTGAGGGTGTGGTCTGAGGGGGCAATGGAGGCACTACAGGACTGCTTTGATTGCACTGATTGGGACATGTTTAAATCGGCTGCCACTTACAACAACAAAATAAATATAGATGAGTACGCCATTTCTGTGTCAGCCTATATCAGTAAATGTGCAGAAGACGTCAGCAATTCCAAAACTATATGCACCCGTGCCAATCAGAAGCCCTGGATGACTGCTGAGATACGCAAACAACTAAAAGTACGGAACCTTGTCTTTAAATCTGGTGACATGGAGGCGCTGAGATCAGCGAGGGCTAACCTGAACCGTGCTATCAGACTAGCAAAGCGAACGTACAGTCAAAAAATCCAGGAACGTTTCCTCAACAAAACCAACACCAGGGATATGTGGAAAGGCATTCAGGCCATTACCAAATACAAGCCAACCACCGCCCCAGTGCAGGACACTAGCATGGACTTTCTGAATGACCTCAACAAATTCTTTGGAAGGTTCGAGGCACAAAACGGCACCACTGCAGCGAAAGCGGTTCCAAATCAGGACGAAAGAGCACTCCACCTGGACTCATCTGACGTGAGGAAGACCCTGAGAAGGGTCAACACAAGGAAGGCTCCAGGCCCGGACAACATTCCGGGGCGGGTACTTAGGGAGTGCGCCGATCAGCTGGCTTGTGTACTAACAGACATTTTCAACACCTCGCTAGACCAAGCCAAAGTACCATCATGCTTCAAATTTGCCAACATCATCCCAGTGCCAAAGAAACCCCAGATCTTATCATTCAACGATTACCGGCCCGTTGCACTGACTCCTATCATAATGAAGTGCTTTGAGAGACTGGTTAAAGAGCACACCACCTCCAGTCTCCCCTCCTCATTCGACCCCTTTCAGTTTGCCTACAGGACAAACCGCTCCACCAGGGATGCCATCTCCTCTGCGCTTCACCTGAGCCTGACACATCTAGAGGAGAAGAACACCCATGTGCGGATGCTGTTCCTGGACTTCAGTTCAGCATTCAACACCATCATCCCACAACATCTGGTAGACAAAATGAGACTCCTGGGTTTCAACACCCCCCTGCGGAACTGGCTGCTGGACTTCCTCTGTGACAGACCCCAATCAGTGCGGATAGGTCAGAACAGTTCAGATGTCATCTACCTCAGCACGGGCTCCCCCCAAGGCTGCGTCCTAAGCCCCTTGCTGTTCACCTTGATGACACACGACTGCGTCCCTAGGTCCGCCACAAACCACATCGTGAAGTATGCTGACGACACAACAGTGGTGGGCCTCATCAGGGATGACAACGACCTAGCCTACAGAGAGGAGGTGGAGCAGTTGGTGGGCTGGTGCAGGGACAACAGCCTGGTCCTGAATGTTGACAAAACTAAAGAGATCATTGTCGACTTTAGGAAAAACCAGCCCAACCATGCCCCACTTTGCATCAACAACAAGGCTGTGGAGGTTGTCAGCAGTATCAAGTTCCTAGGGGTGCACATTACAAACAAACTCACCTGGTCCGTGAACACTGCATCACTGGTTAAGAGGGCACAGCAGCGCCTGTACTTCCTGCGGAGGATGAGGAGAGCCCACCTGCCCCCACCCTCCCTCATCACATTCTACAGGGGCACCATAGAGAGTATCCTGACCAGCTGTATCTCTGTGTGGTGTGGAGGCTGCAGCGCTACCGACTGGGGTAGTGTGAGGAGGGTAACGAGGACAGCAGAGAAAATAATCGGGACTACACTTCCCTCCATTCAGGACATTGGCCAGAAGCGCTGCCTATCCCATGCTAAGAACATTACCGGGGACCCCTCTCACCCCCATCATGGACTGTTCACTCTGCTAGCCTCTGGGAAGAGGTTCTGCAGTGTGCGGTGCAGGACCACCAGGCTCCGCAATAGTCTAGTCCCCCTGGCCATTAGACTGTTAAATGGTCAATATAACATATAGTTAACTTAAATCTAAACGGCTGCTAATCTGTCTTTTTGCACTACTGGCAGTTTTTTATAGCTTGCCACTCATTGCACATTGCTCTCTGCACTATGGTAATTTACAGCGTTATTGTTACAGTGTTAATGTTACTGTGTACCTGACTTGTTAACCTGACTGCCCATTTTGCACATCTGGTTAGCTACTCTTCTTGCACTATCGGCACTATGGTAAAATACTATACGTAGCCAATTACAATACAACTTTATTTATATCTGTACATTCAAGGAAACTGTGGGGGTCAGATGCATCGACATTTCGTTCTGTATACACGTGTACTAGAATGACAATAAAGTAGATCTGAATCTGAATCTGATCTGAATTTTAAAATGTATATCTAAATCTCACATACCCTAATTTGAGAGCCACTGACTTAGTCGTCAACACATTCAGTGCCATGGACAGGTATGGCCGTCAAAATATATTTCAAGTAGGTGAATGCGTTTGTGACTGAGTGAACAACTTACTTTCTTTCTGCCCCCTGAGTGAATCACACTCCCTCTCCACCTCGCCTTTGGAGCGGGTGTACTCCAGCTTCATGTTGTCCACCTCTGTCTTGTGTGCCAACCTTAGGCTTTCCATCTGACACATTTGGGTTTTATTTAATTATTTTATTTCTATTCTATTCTATCCCAGTGTTTTTCAACCAGTGTCTCCTGAGACCTTGTCTAGTGTCCCGCAGGAAATTGCCCAATTTTATCTTTGCAAAAAAAATCCCTGTACTGGTGATCCCAAGAGCAGAGAAGAAATCCGCAGGTTTGAGAGTGTTCTCCATTCATGCCCCAGTGCTGTGGAATGCTCTACCCTCTGAGATTCAATCTGCAACCTCAGTGGAAGTGTTTCCATCTACACTTAAAACACACTTATATTCTATAGCTCATAAGTAATGTTGACCTTAGGGAGCTGTCAACTGGACATTCTATTATTACCTATATTTCATGTTGATGGTGTCTGTGTATTGTCTATTGATGTCCTTGCAACACCCGTTGTAGCCTATTCATCTTGGAAGGGGGATTACCTCATGAGGTTTTTGAGTTTTTACATAACCTCATGTAGGTTTAAAATCAAGGGATGATGTATTAGTAGTCTGTAGTCTGTATAGACAGCCCTTTGAGACTTTTTGTGATTAAGGACAATACAAATAAACATGACTTAACTATTGTTCAGTTTCTTTGTTTTCCTCCAGTGATCAGCCAAGTAACTACAACATTCATCTACATAATAATAATAATAATAATAATAATAATAATTTCCTTTGTATTGTCATTCTTTGTAACAATGTACACAGAACGAAATGTCGATACATCTGACCCGTTGTAGCGAGTCGATGCAGCCGCAGCCAGAGGGCGCCGCCATTATACCAATTAGGTATGTCTCGGTCGAGGCGCGAACCAGCGACCTCCCAGTCTCAAAGCGGGCACACTACCATCTAGGCTACATCAGTAGGTTTCAGCAGATTTTTTTTTCATAAACAAATTATCTGCTTTTGAGGCGGTACAGTATTTTTAAAAACTTATTTTGTTATAAATTGTTTACGATTGCACTGGAAAAATAATAAAATGAAGTAAAAATCTTACACATACCAGCAATTCTGCTGTTTTTAATTCTTATCTTACTATGAAAAGAAGTTAAACAATGTTCCAATGGCAAATAATCTTTGCACATTAGTTTTGTTATATTTCTCCCCAAATATATATATATATATAATAATAATAATAATAATAATTTCCTTGTATTGTCATTCTGTGTAACAATGTACACAGAACGAAATGTCGATTGCACCTGACCCGTTGTAGCGAGCCGATGCAGCCGCAGCCAACAGAGGGCGCCGCCGACCACTTTTTAAGTCTTAGGAATGACTCGGCCGGGGAGCGAACCACCGACCTCCCAGTCTCAAAGCGGGCGCCTTACCATCTAGGCTATATATATATATATATATATATATATATATATATATATATATATATATATATATATATATATATATATATATATATATATATATATATATATATATATATATATATATATATATATATATATATATATATATATATATAGTAAAACTCAGATAACCGATTAAAAAATATGACCAGAATAAAGTGTAACCATTGTATATATATATATATATATATATATATATATATATATATATATATATATATATATATATATATATATATATATATATACACACATTTAATTAATTAAGTTTTTTACCACTAGAAGGTGCTAAATTACATACAATGTTCCTTTAAAGTTTTTCTTTTAAAAATACATCAAACTTGCGCCAGCAGTTAATTGTTGAATGGACAGTGTGTAATATTTAGTGCCTCTAGTGGTACAAAAACATTTCATGAAAAAACAAAACATTTATTTAAATATGAGGCAAAAATACATGGAAAAAACGCAAAATGCGGTGTTGCTCAAGGGGCTGCGGGCAGAACTGGCTGAGCTCCGTGCCAGTGTCATTTTTTTCAGAAAATAATAGGTCAAGAAATTTGCATTGCTTTGATATACAGTCATATGCAAAAGTTTGGGCACCCCTGATCATTTTCAAGATTGTCCTTTATAAATCTTCTGTTGTTCGGATCAGCAATTTCAGTTAAATATATCAAATAGAAAACAAACACAGTGATAACTGAGAAGTGAAATGAAGTTCACAGGATTTACGGAAAGTCTGCAATAATAACTTAAACAAAAGTAGGCAGGTGCATACATTTGGGCACCCTTGTTGTTTTATTGATTTGAATACCTTTAGCACTAATTTTTGGAACACAAAATTTGTCTGGAGCGCTCATTTACCTTGACTTACATACACAAGTGAAGCAAATCATGAGAAAGGGTATTTAAGGCGGCCAGTGGCAAGTTGTTCTCCTCTTTGCATCTTTTCTGAAGAGTGGCAACATAGGAGTCTCAGAACAACTGTCAAATGACCTTAAAACAAATATTGTTCAACATCATGGTTTAGGGGAAGGATACAAAGAGCTAGCTCAGAGATTTCAGTTGTCAGTTTCCACTGCGAGGAACATAGTGAGGAAATGGAATGCCACAGGCACAGTTCGAGTTGAGGCCCGGAGTGGCAGGGCAAGAAAAATCTCAGATAAGCAGAGGCGAAGGATGGTGACAACAGTCAAACTCAACCCACAGACCAGCTCCAAAAACCTACAACATGATCTTGCTGCAGATGGTGTCACTCCACACCGTTCATATATTAAGTGCACTTTGCACAAGGAGATTCTGTATGGGAGAGTAATGCGGCAGAAGCCTTTTCTGCACACATGCCACAAACAGAGTCGCCTGAGGTATGCTAAAGCACATTTGGAAAAGCCAGCTTAATTTTGGAATAATGTGCGGTAGACTGATGAAACTAAAATTGAGTTATTTGGACATAACAAGGGGCGGTATGCACGGCAGAAGAAGAACACAGCATTCCAAGACAAACATTTGCTACCTACAGTAAAATTTGGTGGTGGTTCTATCATGCTGTGGGGCTGTGTAGCCAGTGCAGGTACTGGCAATCTTGTTAAAGTTGAAGGCCGCGTGTATTCCAGTCAGTATCAGCAGATTCTTGAAAACAATGTTCTAGGATCAGTGACAAAGCTGAAGTTGCACCGGGGCTGGATACTTTAACAAGACAACGACCTCAAACACTGCTCAAACTCTACTAAGGCTTTAAAGCAGAGGAACAAGTACAATGTTCTGGAATGGCCATCTCAGTACCCAGACCTGAATATTATTAAAAATCTGTGGTATGACTTAAAGCGGGCTGTCCATGATCGGAAACCATCAAACCTGACTAAAGTGGAGATGTTTTGTCAAGAAGAATAGTCAAAAATACCTTCAACCAGAATCCAGACCCTCATTGGAAGATAAAGGAACCCTTTAGAGGCTGTTATTTCTGCAAAAGGAGGATCTACTGTAATTTTACTGTTTGGGTGCCCAAATTTGTGCACATGTCTACCTTTGTTTAAGCAATTATTGCACATTTTCTGTAAATCCTATAAACTTCATTTCACTTCTTAGATATGACTGTGTTTGTCTGCTATTTGATATATTTAACTGAAATTGCTGATCCGAACAACCAATGATTTATAAAGGAAAATCTTGAAAATTATCAGGGGTGCCCAAACTTTTGCATACGACTGTAGTTAAATCCATACCTAAGGTCACCGCCATGTTTGCCTTCTTTCTGTTTGCTGTAGCACTGGTGTTTGCATTAGACAACAGTGCCATTTAATTGTCAAATCTTACACACTGGGGCTTTAAACATTTTTGATGGACGCTGTGCCTCAAAATTTCTTTTTAATTTTTTTTGTCTCAAAGAAGGTTGAAAAACACTGTTCCAGGCATTTTGGGGCTTTGCCCATTTTGCTGTTTTGCTCCATCTCACCTGGCAGTTGAGGGAGCTGACTTCTCTTTTGTACTTGTGGATCTGTCCGACAAGTTGGTTGTTCTGCTCCTGGCTCAAACGAAGCTCCCCCTCCATGCGGTCCAAGCGCATGGACATGCACTGGCGCTCCGACTGCAAACAGCACTCGCTATCAAAGCAGCCTTTTTTTGTGTTTTCTGGTTCCTCACCTCCAGGGACTTCACCACGGCCTGCGATTCCGTGAGTTGCCGGTTCTGACAGACTTGGATGCTCTCTACCCGCTGGTCAGCGTGGTCCTTCTCGGCACGGAGCTCAGCCAGTTCTGCCCGCAGCCCCTTAAGCAACACCGCATTTTGCGTTTTTTCCTTGAGTAGGAATTCCACTCGTTTCCTCTCGTGGAGGGGATCCATGCTCTGTAACTGGGCTGCCAGGTTTTCCTTCTCCTTCTTCAGGTGGGCCATCTAAACAGGACGAGAGCCATATTTGATGTATAGCAGGTGTCGCAAGCCATATATGGCTCTTTTCATGAGTTCATATGGCCCGAAGATAAAGTTTTCTAATGCAATAATTTTATCTGTGTTGTTTTAATTCCTTGTCCCTAATGGAGTTAGGCGAGTTCAAAGCCAATCCAACGATTGTAGTGAGTGTGGTTCTGTCAAGGGCAGTTTCCACTACAGTGTAGATAGAGTCAAGGTGTCACTTCAACAGACCCTTTTTGACTGTATATCTCTTAGGAATCCTTTATATATGTAAGTTCATTAAATATTGTATCTTCACTGTTGAGACACTTTATGATGGAAACCTACAGAACAAACTGAAGCAAACTGAATTGATTCAGTGACCGGTAGGGGTGGGTAGATATCTGCAGACACAGTGGACTTGATTCTCGATCGCATGCGCCCATTGCGCTGAAGGGAACTACTGTAGAGCCGGAAAATTTTCGTTTGCAGTATTTAGTGACATACAAAAGAACAGCTTGAAGCTTTTTCTGAGACCATTAGTTACCCAAAAAAATGAAGGTCAAATTGAGCCTGAACGATCTTCAGTGACTGTGGGAGGCAAATTTGTTGAAATGGGACACCGGGTCTTGGCATTATTATTCCGTACATTTTTATAAAATCATCAAATGTCACACAGTGAAAAAAAATGAGCGGGGAAAATTAGCTTTTGTCCCAAGAACAGGTTTGGCCACGAGGAGGCACTAAATATTACACCGTTAAGCAGTTTTAGAGGGTTGGCTTCAATGTGAGTATAAACAGTAATTTGTAACTAGATACTTTTGGGTGTCGGTATGTGAGGGAGCAAACCCCTACACAAAAAAAAGTCCTGGAAAGGAATGGGCGCCACCAGGTTGTACTTTCCCAAGACACATCAGAGGGCTAACAAAATAAAGTTTTAATTGAAGTAACCAGTAACTGTAACAGATTTTCACTAACGTGCCCAGCACGGTTGATGTACACCTCCAGATTGCTCTAATCGCAGGTAGGATTGCTCACCTCCATTTCGTAGCGCATCTTCTGCGCCTCCAACATCCCAACATGTTCTTCTTTTTGCTGTTCAAACTGGGAATTGAGCAGAGTGATGGCGTAACGCAGCTTGTTGAACTGGGATCGGTATTTCTCTGCTTCCTTGAAGAGAAATCAATAGGTGTTCATTATTTTTTATGCGTAAACAAGGAAAGAGCCAACAGAACTAGACCTCTTCTAATTTGTTGAAGCGCTCTCGGACTGGCGCTTCTAATTCCTGCTGAACTTGAGTCCTCAGCAACTCCAAACGTTTTGGAGTCATCACCTGCAATTTGGGACACATGAATGTTTCCATCATTTAATATTGTGAGCAAGTCAGAATTTTTCCTTACATTCTTGTTGCTCAAACATTTTTGCATTGGTGTTGCCCTGGTGAAACAAATATATCAGCAAATTATCCTAAGCTGTACCTCATTGAGGATTTTACATTGAACAAAATAAATTAAAAAAAAAAAAAAAAAAATTAAAAAAATAAATAATATATATATATATATATATATATATATATATATATATATATATATATATATATATATATATATATATATATATATATATATATATATATATATATACAAAGTATATATCTGTATATGTATTCATACATCTTTGTCATGAATACTGATTCAGGGCACCTGCGGCTGCCCCGGTGGCGCCAACAGCCCTGGTCGCTGATTGGCTCCTTGCCACTTTTTGAACCCCCCGACTCCCTGTTGCCGGCGTCCGAATGTTCCGAACCTTCAGCTCCTGCTAAGGCAGGCCTTCTGAACCTGACTCCCTGTTTTGGACTCCAGTACGATTCCCGTTTTTTGACCCGTTTCTGAACCTGTCTACGCCTCTTCTGCCCGCCGCCTGCCTACGACCTCTATTACGAACTTTACATCGCCTCTGATCTCCAGCCCTGGTCAAACGACTTGCCATTCCCGTCTGTCTTCTTCCGACACGGAAGTGTCACTCCCGCCTTACTCGCTCCCGTGCTCCGTCAGTGCTCGGATCAAGCGATCAAGCAAGCCTTACTATCACTCTCTTTCTATAAAACTAAGAAACTAACTTAATTGGGTTCCCGTCTCCGTTCCTGGTCCTTGACAATCTTGTAGAATTCATAATTGTTTTTGCTCATCTGAAGTATTGACCCTTTCATAGCTTCAGCAAGCATGACGTCACACCCTGGATGCAAAAGAATACTCCGCGCCGGTCAACACACTGAAGTAAAACCAAACTTTTGTATCTGCTAGTTAGGTGTTAAAATGCCATGTTGTAGTTTGTGTGCCAGAATTAGAAAAATAACATTTGTGGTCCTAAATTGAGGTTTTACAGGATCCAAGCAGACACTCTTTATCAAAGAAAACAAAAAGTTGTGGACGCATTTAAGTGAAAAGATTGATTGTTTTGCTTAATAACGGCTATATCTGCTTCATAATATTGCAATACTATTTATACACACACACACACTCACTCACTCACTCACTCACTCACTCACTCACTCACTCACTCACTCACTCACTCACTCATATATACAGGACTGTCTCAGAAAATTAGAATATTGTGATAAAGTTCTTTATTTTCTGTAATGCAATTAAAAAAACAAAAATGTCATACATTCTGGATTCATTACACATCAACTGAACTATTTCAAGCCTTTTATTATTTTAATATTGCTGAATTTGGCTTACAGCTTAAGAAAACTCAAAACTCCAATCTCAAAATATTAGAATATCATGAAAAAGTATACAAGTAGGCTATTCAACTAATCACCTGAATCATCTAATTAACTCGAAACACCTTGCGAGGGTTTCCTGAGCCTTAAAAACACTCAGCTTGGTTCAGTAAACTAAATCACAAGTATGGGGAAGACTGCTGATCTGACTGCTGTCCAGAGGACCATCATTGATACCCTCCATCAGGAGGGTAAGACACAAAAATAAATTTCTCAAAGAGCAGGCTGTTCACAGAGTGCAGTTTCAAAGCATATCCACAAAAAGTCTGTTGGAAGGGAAAAATGTGGCCGGAAACGCTGCACAACCAAGAGAGATGACCGCAGCCTTAACAAAATTGTGAAGAAGAGCCACTTTCAGAATTTGGGGGAGCTTCAAAGACAGTGGGCTGAAGCTGGAGTCCAGGTATCAAAAGCCACAGTTCACAGACGTGTCCGGGAAATGGGCTACAATAGCCGTATTCCCATGGTCAAGCCACTTCTGAACTCAAGACAACGGAAGAAGCGTCTGACTTGGGCTATGGAGAAGAAGCACTGGACAGTTGCAGAGTGGTCCAAAGTCCTCTTTTCAGACGAAAGCAAGTTTTGCATTTCATTTGGAAGTCAAGGCGCCAGAGTCTGGAGAAAGGCTGGAGAGGAGCAAAATCCAAGTTGCTTGAAATCCAGTGTGAAGTTCCCACAGTCAGCAATGGTTTGGGGAGCCATGTCAGCTGCTGGTGTTGGTCCACTGTGTTTCATCAAGTCCAGAGTAAATGCAACTGTGTACCAAGAGATTTTAGAGCACTACATGCTTCCATCTGCTGAAAAGCTCTATGGAGATGAGGATTTCGTTTTCCAGCATGATCTGGCACCTGCCCACAGTGCCAAAACCACCAGTAACTGGTGCACTGACCATGGCATCACTGTCCTTGATTGGCCTGCTAATTCCCCTGACCTGAACCCCATCGAGAATTTGTGGGGTATAGTTAAGAAGAAGATGAAAGACACCAGACCTACAAATGCAAATGAGCTGAAGGCCGCTATCGAAGCATCCTGGGCATCAATAACACCTCAGCAATGCCACAGGCTGATTGCCTCCATGCCACGCCGGATTGATGCAGTAATCCGTGCAAAAGGATTCCCAACCAAGTACTGAGTGCATCAATGGACATTTTCAAATGTTTGATTTAGTTTTGCTGTTATAAAATTATTTTTTTACTTGGTCTGAGGAAGTATTCTAATATTTTGAGATAGGATTTTTGAGTTTTTTTCAGCTGTAAGCCAAAATCAGCAATATTCAAATAATAAAAGGCTTGAAATAGTTCAGTTGACGTGTAATGAATCCAGAATGTATGACATTTTTGTTTTTTTAATTGCATTACAGAAAATAAAGAACTTTATCATAATATTCTAATTTTCTGAGACAGTCCTGTATATATATAAAATAAATATACACTATTACATACACTTCTAATCAGTGCACCATTTGCAGTCACTCAAACAGTGACTGCAGCCTTCAACCAGGAGCAGATGTCGTCAGGTGGTGTCCAACCGTCACTGGGCTTTTCGACCCTTAACCACAACGCCCTCGAGTAGGCGGACCTTGTCATTATATATGTATATAATATGCAGCGCAGTGGTTAACGCGTGTGCGGCTCAGTTCTGAGGTCCCTAGGTGTGCATGAGCAAGTGAGTTGTCTGTCTCTATGCGTCCTGTGACTGGCTGGCAACCAGTTCGGGGCGTCCCCTGCCCACTGACCGAAAACAGCTGGGATGGGCTCAGCACCCCTGTAACCCTAATGAGGATAAGCGGTGCAGATAATGGATGGTTATACATATACATATATACATATACATATATGCACTTACATATATGCATATTATATATATATATATATATATATATATATATATATATATATATATATATATATATATATATATATATATATATATATATATATATATATATATATATATATATATACACACATACATACAGGGTTGGGTAGGGTTACTTTAACTGGATTACTTTCAATTACTTTTGGATTACTCCAATACCAAATGTGCTAATAAAAGACAAAAGAAACTAAATATGAATAAAATGACTAAATTTTTTGCAGGCTTGGGGAGTAACGGAATACATGGGATGGGAAAAATGATGTTTGGATTTATTTTCATTTAGTTTCTGTCGCATTTTATGTTAGTTTTGCCGGGGATCAAAGAGATCAAAGCCAGGAGGGAAAGCTTACCACGTGTTGTGAGTCATAATCTTATTCGTATTTAGTTTATTTTGTCTTTTATTAGCATATTTGGGATTGTAGTAATCCAAAAGTAATTGAAAGTAATCCAGTTAAAGTAACCCTACCCAACCCTGTATACATATATATATATATATATATATATATATATATATATATATATATATATATATATATATATATATATATACATACGTATGAATCAGGACTGACCAAGGGGGCAGGTGAAGAGAAAGACCGGGACAGAACTGGGCCGACAACATTAAGGAATGGAATGGCATACCTGCCAACCTGTACGTTTTGGCCGTACAAAGTACGTTTATTATGCATTTGAAGACGTGTACGGAAAAACGCAAATTTGTCAATTATGGGTACCATCCGGTAATAACCGACTATCACGAAACGGCAAATCAATCAAGTCTAACGAGTTTTCCGCAGAAGCCTCTATCTCGATATCGTTTTTGTCGAAGTAAACGAAGCGAGCGGTTTGATGCTACTGTGCGCATGCGTCTGCCGTCTCGGTATTTCCCATCATGCATCATTTTGAAAAAAAAAAAAATAAATATGGTGTACGATTATTTTGTATTTTGTACGGGAAAATACGACAGTTTGTACGGGCATCGAGCAGTGGAGGTGTGACAGGTATGGAATGGTGCCAACTTTGCCACGACCCATGAATAGGTCAGGGATCGTAAACGGTGAAAGGCTGTCCAGAGGTACATCTTCATTGGTGCCCATACGACCCGTGCGGTTAAGGGGTCCGTGAACCACAGTTCTGAGGTCATGAGATCAAACCCTCCTGTGTGGAGTTTGCATGTTCTCCCCATGCTTGTGAGGGTTTCCTCCGGGCACTCCAGTTTCCTCCCACATTCTAAAAACATGCATGTCAGGTCAATTGGCCATTTCAAATTGTCCCTAGGTGTAAATGAGCGAGTGTCTGCGAGAGTCTGTCTCTGTGCCCTGCAACTGGCTGGCGACCAGTTCAGGGTGTGCCCTTCCCACTGCCTGAAGATAGCTGGGATCGGCTTTAGCGCCCCCGCGACCCTTCTGATGATAAGCGGTGCAGATAATGGATGGATGGATAGATATATGAGATAGATATAATTTATATGGTTATCGTTTATTAAGGGCATCGAGGGCCATTCCCGAGACTGCATCAGGTAGGTAGGTGCAATTCAGAGTCAGAGTCAACTTTACTATTATTGGATTGCTACAACGAAATTATGGTTGCACTCCAGTTGGAAAAATATACAATATAAAGACTAAGAAATAGGAAAATATAAAGTGACTATGAAAACTTTAACAAACCGGGATAATGCACTTAAACAAAACAACATGAAAACTGAAATACCTTACATTTGCACAAAGTTATGGAAATTAAGTGAAGTGTAAATAAAGTATACAGTACAATGTAAAAAGATTTAACATTACAAAAATAAAATAAAACTCTTCTTCTGCACATAAAATACGTTTACTGCCCAAACTATTTTTGAACCAAAATATAATGTTTTTAGAACCATAAGAACAGTCAAGAACATCAAAAAGTTGTTTTTCGTCTTAGCTAGATAATAAGTTAATACAGTTAATACAACATCTTAACAAACATTATATGCATATATAACAACATATTTCTATAGTAGTTTGATTATATGGCTCAAGAGACATGTCAGTATTTACATTACACCCCTACTAAATACCCCCCCTATTTTATAGATTTTGTATCATTTTAACTTGTGTAATCTATATATGTGACATCTGAAAATTATTTTTATCATTACCTGCAGTCGAAGATCCTCATTCTCCCTTTTTTTGTCCGAAAGTTCTTTTGTCAGCACAGCCAACTGGGATTGAAGGTTTTTTTGCTGGCCATGGAGACGTTTCACTTCCCCCTGCAAATGAGATAGCTCATCTTGCAAACTAAAGAGAGAAGAACAATTATTATTATTACAAAATAAATACAACTGAAAAAATGATTAAACCAGGAGTGAGCAATTTTGGGGAGTCGGGGACTGCATCAGGTTAAAATATTTGGCCAAGGGGCCGACACTGGAGACTGATAAGATCATTTATCAAAAGATATCTAAGCATAAACATTGTTTATTTTTTTATATATGTTTTTAAATAGATTAGTTTTATCAAATGAATTTTGAAACACTCACAACTAAAGGAAGATAATATATTAGATTCCTGTTTTAAGCACTATATTTGATATTTTGTTTCATAGTAAAACTAGTTGTTTTTTAGTATTTTTGTAGTATTTTTGCAGTATTTTTTTTTAATAATTTCTTATACTATCATTTTTGTAATATTTCTGTAGTATAGATGTAGATGTTTTTAAGTATTTGCATAGTATAATTTCTGTAGTATATCTGTAATATTTTTGTCGTGATATTTCTGGAGTAGTATCTTTGTATTATAGTATTACCGTAATGGTATTTTTGTAGTATTTCTGTAGAAGTATTAAGTATTTTTTAGGAGTGATTTTTTGGGGTAGAAATTCTGTTGTATATCTGTAATATTTTTGTATATTACTGTAGTTGTATGTTTATTGTGATATTTTAGGTAGTAGTGTTTTTGTATTACAGTATTACAGTAGTGGTATTTCACGCGGCAGATAATGGATAAATGGATGTTGTGGTAAAAGTGTTTATGAAGTATTTCCATAATGTTTTGTATTTGTTCTGTAGTATTTCTTTATTAGTATTTATGTAGACATATTTTTGTATTATAGTATTACTGAAGTAGTATTTTTGTAGTATTTCTATGTTTTTTTTCCTCTTCAATATGAAAGCAAAATAATATGTGAGGTCGCTGTTTTAAGCACTGCATTTTATATTTAGTTTTGTTTCGTATTCAGTAGTAGTATTTTTGTTGTAGACACACAAAGGGAAAATGGTGACGCATGTGGCCCTCGGGCCGTACTTTACGAACCTCTGTATTAAAGCTTTGATTCGTAAACTAGCTCTTCAAACAATAACCTTAAAAAAAACTTCTGAGATCAATAAACTAAAGTTTAAGTGGTTTAATTTAGTGATAATTCGTATGAAAATGAAAAGATACCTGGAATGTTCTATTTTGAGAAGGTTATAATTTGATTTATAATTTTCAGACGTTTTCTGAAGATCAAGAAGCATGTGATGAAATTCGATCCCGGCACCATCCGGTCCAGTCACTGTTAACAGTTTAGCAGGCTCCATCTCGTACAATCTGAAAGAAAGCGCGTCGTATAAAGTCAAAATAAAAATTTAGAATGTGCCAAATGAGATGTGTGACTTGTACTAAAGAAATCAAAGCCCATGCTAATAACGTGACGTACAGTCATGCGTCCGACGTCATAGGGAGTGCCACTTTAAAGTTCAATGTGAATCTTGACTTTCGACAATTACCGTTACATAACGAAATTGTGAATATGCTTGATTGCTGTTAAGATTGTCGAGAAGGGTTGTTAAAACTTCAAATTGTTTGTTTGCTGTTAATAGTTGTTGAAAATGTCAGGAAAAAGTGTTAAAACGTCATATCGTCACGTCATATTGTCAGATATAACAAAATTGTGATTATGCTTGATGGTTGTTGAGATTGTCGTGTTTGTTTTGCTGCTGTTGGTGTCGGTGGATTTGTTCAGAACAAAAAAAATCGACTTGGGCCTGGACGGATCTATTGACACTAACAAATATGTTATATAACGAAATTGTGAATACGCTTGATTGCTATTAAGATTTTCGAGAAGGGTTGTTCAAACCTCACATTGTGTTTGCTGTTAAACGTCATATTGAAATATAATATTGTGAATGTGCTTGATTGCTGTTGAGATTGTCAAGATTGTTTTCTGTTATTGGTGTCAATAAATTTGTTCAAACCAGTGTCAATAAATTTGTTCAAACCAAAAAAAAAAAAGGGGATGGAATGCTAAAAGTGTAAAATGTCAAAAGTTGAGCAGTCTGAATTGAATTCATGTCAGGAAAAAATGTTAAAACGTTATTTTGCCAGACATAACAAAATTGGGAATATGCTTGATTGCTGTTAAGATTGTCGAGAAGGGCTGTTCAAACCTCACATTGTTTGTTTGCTGTTGTTAGTGTCAATAAATTTGTTCAAACCAAAAAACACTGGGGTGATAAATGTTATGGGAGCTAACACCACGTAATCCTGTTTAATTGTCTATATTAGAAATTATGTTGATTTGTTTATATTTGTAAAGCGATAATTTCAGATTTTTAATAACGTTCACATACACAACATTATTGTCTGTGCTTAATTAGTTCAAGTTTCATTGCTAACATCTATTGAAAGCCCCAATGTGTAATATACAAATAAACATGACTTGACTATTTGATCACTAGATGGCACTCTTGTTCCAACAAGGGAGCGTGGCGGCATTATGCCAGACAACATGGCGCCATTTAAGTGGGGGATTCCACGGTGTGAAAGAATTAAAAATATGTCAATCCATGATTTCTTTCATGAAAATTAACATTGGATTGGTAGTTCATGTATTTTTGCCTAGTATTCAAATCAATGTTTTTTACTGGACGGCAGTTTGTTTGTACCACTAGGAGGCACTAAATATTACACACTGTCTCTTTGAATCTTGATTTTAAATTTACTCAAAAAAAGTCTAGTAATTACAATAATAACATAATAAAAGGCAAATTCCATAAGATGTAATTTTATCAATCGCAACAATTACAATCAGTTCGGACATACACCCCTTTCGTAGCGAAATTCAAGCACCTTTACAGGACAGTGTGTAATATCTAATGCCTCCTAATGGTACAAAATCTTTTACTGAGTAAAAAATAATAATACTAGCCTAGTATTACTAGGCAAACATACATGTATTATCTTCTAGCTATCTTTGGGCAGTGGGCAGGGGACACCCTGAACTAGTTGCCATCCAGGGGACAGAGACAACTCGCTCGCTCATTAACACCTAAGGAAAATCTGGACCTGCCAATTAACCTGTCATACATGTTTTTGAAATGTGGGAGTGAAGAAACCCAGGCAAGCACGGGGAGAACATGCAAACTCCGCACAGGAAGGCTGGTAGCTCGACTTGATCCTATGACCTCAGAACTGTGCAGCAGACGCAACAAACACTCATCCCACCGTGCTGCCCTCATACCAATGTTATTTTTGTAAGTCTCATCTCATCTCATTAGCTGCACCGCTTATCCTCAGTAGGGTCACGGGGGTGCTGGAGCCTATCCCAGCAATCATCGAGCAGTGGGCAGGGGACACCCTGAACTGGTTGCCAGCCAATCGCCGGGCACACAGGGACAGTCAACTCGTTCGCTCATTCACACCTGGGACAATTTGGACCGGCCAATCCACCTGAAATGCATGTCTTTGGAATGTTGGAGGAAACCCACGCAAGCACGGGGAGAACATGCAAACTCCGCACAGGAAGGCTGGTAGCTCGACTTGATCCCATGACCTCAGAAATGTGCAGCAGACGCGAAAAAAACTCATCCCACCGTGCTGCCCTCATACCAATGTTATTTTTGTAAGTAATTTTTGATAAAGTCAAGAAATTTGTATTTCTTTTACATAGTGGAATCCCTACTTAAGGTGGCCTCCATGTTTGTCTGAGATCTTGCTGTGGCTCTGGTTTTCATTTGACAACAATGTCATTTAGTGGTCCAATATTACACACTGGGTCTTTAATGGACTTTCGAAGCCCAGTTTTCTATTTCTCCAGTACCATTTAAAGTAAAATCCGGTGTAAATCATGTATTTTTGCAGAGCTACAAAAATATTTGTGATTTACATAATTTTGCATGTGCATTTATCAAGGCATCCGATTCTTAGATCTTGAGTAAATCTTAAATATACTTGTTTTTGAGACAAAACCCTTCTCATACAGGTGTTGGGTAAAATGTAATATATAGCTTGAATTTTCAGTAGCATGAAGTTCTTCCCATTCGTTTACCACTGTCAATAATTGATGCATAATTCTTGCATTAATACACATTTCAGTGCTCTGTTTAGGAATAGCATGCACCTGTCCTCTAGCTTCATAGAACAATGCCGTGCAAATTAATGCCAGCTGCAGTTAATCACAAGGGAAAAAGAAATTCAATGGTAAATCGAAGCCACCAGAGGGCATTGTTGGCATCATTTTTAAGGAGACTCGGTGAGTCACATAGCAACAATTTGAAGGATTTACACTTCATCTGAAATTCAAGCAATTTTCAATCCCGTAAAATAACACATTAAAATTCGTTACTTATGAAGGATTTCAAGCCCCCCTAAAACCCTGTACAGTACAAATACATGATATAGTAATACATATAATATACAGAAATGTGTCATTACAAAAAAGGTGCTATTGTCGTAAATGGAGCAGACATTAAAATACACATAAGATTTTATTAGGACGTAATGCACATGGTTACAAAACTTATAAATAAATTGGAAAGCTGTATAAATCGATCATTGCAAAGACAACAAAAAAAACATGCTTATGCTGCTAGGGGGAGGCCTTCCCTCTAGCAGAGGTTCAAGAATACCTGGTTTGATGGTCAACACAAACAAAACTGTCAGTTGTTACCAAAAGCACCGAAGACAATTATTATTATAATAGATATTCTATTTCTATATTATGGGTCGACAATGTGGGCAGCACGGCGGATGTATGGTTAGCGCACTGTCCAACAGTGCAAAGGTTCAGGGTTCAAGTCCAGCCACCGTAGCCTCCCTGTGTGGAGTTTGTATGTTCTGCCCATGCCTGCGTGGGTTTCCTCCGGGCACTCAGTTTTTCTCCCACATTCCAAAATCCTGCATGTCAGGTTAGGTGTGAATGTGCAAGTGAGTTGTCCGTCTCTGTGTGACCTGCGACTGGCTGGCAACTAGTTCAGGGTGTCTGTCCCCTCCCTACTGCCCGAAGATAGCTGAGATGGGCCCCAGCACCCCTGCGACCCTACGGAGGATAAGCGGTGCAGATGATGGATGGATGGGTCAGCAATGTTGATGATAATGACAGTGGAGGGAAAAAAAGAATAAGGTGATAATGATGATAAAGTGGCTGCATCCACTAATTATATAAGACTGAATAATAATAATAATAATTTCCTTGTATTGTCATTCTGTGTAACAATGTACACAGAACGAAATGTCGATTGCACCTGACCCGTTGTAGCGAGCCGATGCAGCCGCAGCCAACAGAGGGCGCCGCCGACCACTTTTTAAGTCTTAAGGGGTGGGACCAATTAAGCATAACTGCTACTCACTCCCCTCTTGTGCTATTTTATTTATCTATTCATGTCAAGTCAAGTCATTTTATTTTTGTATAGCCCTAAATCACAAAGAGTCTCAAAGAGCTTCACAGGTTATTACACTATATTACACAGACTATTTTTCAGATTATTATTATACATTCCCCTGCTCTGGAGCCGACGAGAAGAGTAGGTTATTCATATGCTATAGAGTAAAAGTGAGTTTTAAGCTTAGATTTAAACATTTCCACTGAGGTTGCAGATCGGATCTCAGAGGGAAGAGCATTCCACAGCACCAGTGCCCGAATGGAGAACGCTCTCATGTCTACTTTTTGCTTAGAGCGGGCATACATTTATTACTCTTATTATTATTATTTTCCAAGTGTTTTGTACGAGGAACCTATGTGACAATGTATGGGCGTGAGGTATTTGTCTGTTATATGTAACTACACAAAAGAGCTAATTTGAGTCACAAGTATTAAGGAAGTCGGAGGGCTAGAAGTAAATAAGCTTATGCTTCATCCTGCTTCTTTTCTGACGTGCTACATTAATATTATTTTATTTTTTTCTTGACTTATGTTCAAAAGAAATTAATTCATTCATGTAGTTTATTCATTTGTAAAATCATAAAACGCTTTACAAATTCCCTCATTAATTCATTCACTGCGATTACCCCTTCCTAGGTGGAAGACTCAACAATATATAGACTCCTGCAGCCATACACACACAACTTATCAGGTCTATCTTCTGATTTATATAAAAAAATAGTAATGCATTTGAGTCTTCTACAAAAATATCAAACTGAAGCTATAAAACATAATTGTTTTTGTTTTTTTAACACATACCAAACAATTTAAATAATTTATCAAAACTAGATGGTTTCATTGTTATAGAGGAGGGGTAGGGAACAAAAGGCACACAGGCCAGGTTTTTTTTAAGGAGTACTGTAAACCAAGCTCGGCTATAAAACAAGGGCCATAGTAATTTTCTCAGATTTTCCAATTTTAGTGTATGCGAGGCCAAAATACAGCAAGTGATTTTTGGGCCCAAAATATGTAGGTCAAAGTTTTAGTGCAAGTTACGCTCACGGTGTTACACTGACAGGCACTGTTTCGGCTGTATGTCTCTGAGGAATCCTTCAGAAGCTCATTAAACAATGTACTTTTATATTTGAGACACTTTCACAAACGATAAAGACCTGAGAACGCCAGCCGAGTACCCAGAACAATTTGATTGGGTGAGCGGTTGGAGTGGGCAGATCTCTGCACACATAGAGCACTTCCCTATATACATCTGTATATTTCTCGTTTGCAGTATTTTGTGCCATTAAAAAAACTGTGCCTGCACCTTGTTTTACAACTATTATTTACAACCAAATGAGCATCAACAATCGTAAGTGCATGAGAGAGAATAGTTTCAAGTCATATAATTGTTGATATGGGACCCAGAGCCTGGTATTGTTATTATTTCGTAGATTTGATCAAATCATCAAACATGATAGTGATATACAATTGTCCGTACACCTTTTTACATGGCTAAATTCAACCACATTTCAAAGACTTTCAAAGCCAATATTCCAAATTCTCCTTTACCATTGAAAGAAGAAATCCGGTGTGAATCATGTAATGTGCAGATCCACAAATATATCTTCAATTTGCATATGTGATTTTTAATCTTGTGTCTGCATTTATCAAGACATATGATGTTTGGATCTTGAGTATAGATATTTGTGGATCTGAACAATACATGTGTAAATCTTTTCAAGACTAATCTCCCCCCATATGGGGGTTTGGTAAAAATGACAGTATTATGTAGATTATTTTTTCAGTTGCAGGAGGTTATTCCAATTTACCACGAGGAAACACAACCTTAATTGTTTGCATTTCCCATAATAATTGTCAACAAGTGGTACGAAATCATTATAATTGTAAACATCTCATAGTGTCATGCATAGGTGTAGAATGGACATATTCTCTTGGGCGCGCCCTTAAGGGGCACTGATGCTTTATAGGACATTATTATACAAACTTATAGCAGCTGCCATTTATCACACGGAAAGAAGAAACTCAATGGCAAAGTGAAGTCACTACAGAGGAGTGTTGGCGTCGATTTTAAGTAGACTTTGTTGAGAAACTTGGAAAAAAATTCAAGTATTTACAAGCACTTCACCGAAATGCAAGCACTTGTCAGTCCTTTAAAACACAACTTTAAAAGTACAGACGCTCCCCTACTTACGACTATTCGACTTAAGAAAAATAGTAGATACGAAAAAAAATTTCGGGATGTCAAAAACTAATCGGACATTACTGTAACGTTGGATTTTGTATTGTATGCATCTTTTCCCGAATACATGACATTACTGTAGTGCTTTTTTCCGCTGCCACCGGCCTTTGGTCAATCTCCAGCGCGCTAAAAACTGACATTTTTATTGTTTAATATATCGTGCATGCATTCAATATGGTTGGTGTAAAGTGTAAAGATGAGGCGAGCCGTGTAATTTGAAATTAAAGTGGAATGTGAAGCTGTTGAGAAAATGGTTGGATCACTTTTTTCGGCCACTTTTTACCACAGAGGAGGAAGTTGCCGAACTGTTGAAGCACATTTTCCAAAAGTGAGTTAAACTTAGTTAACCTTATTTATCTTTATAGAGCATATTATTTGATGAAATGTTTTTTTTTTGTACAAATTAATACAGGTTACTTATACAAACCTTAAAAATACAAAATATAGCACTTTCGAACAAGTTCAACTTACGAACGATCATCTGGAATCTTGTTTGTAAGTAGGGCAGCGTCTGTAAAGCATTTTTAAGGATTTCAAGCACCTGTACAAACCCTGAAAATAAAATGTGCTGAAGAACTAGCTGTTGTTTGGAGAGGAGGTTTCAGGGTTTGTTGAATTTTGTCTTAAAATAAATGGTATGGCTCTCAAAAATCTAAAGAATTTGCTGTCATGGCTCTTTGAGTCAAATAGGTTTGTATTCATCGTAGGGTTTCAGCTGGAACTGTAAAAGAAGGAAGTGCATTTGATTAACAACTAAGGAGACCACAAAAAAGACACAGTTAACTCACTTGTCGACAGCGTCAAAGGCATCCACAGTGCTGCCATCCGCCTTGGATCCAGCTCGCAAGATGAAAGCATCTGAAAAGATTTAAAAAAAAGGATTTGGCCAAAGAATTGCTGGATGTAGTTGTCGGTTATGTATGGTCAGATTAAGTGGGGCAAATAAGTATTTAGTCAACCACTAACTGTGCAAGGCCTGTAAATGACTACATGGGTAAACCTCAACTATGAGTGACAGAATGTGGAAAAAAAAGAAAATGACATTGTTTAAGTATTCAGTCAATACCAAAGGTTAATTTCAATATTTTGTTATGTACCCTTTGTTGACAATAACGGAGGCCAAGCGTTTTCTGTTAAGCTTTACACAAACTATTGCTGGTATTTTGGCCCATTCTTCCATGGAAATCTCCTTTAGAGCAGTGACATTTTGGGGCTGGCGTTGGAGATTTTCGCTCAAAATTTGTTACGGCCTTTAATACTGTGGTTCCAGTTCTCTGTAGGTTATTTACTAAATCCCCCACCCACACACATAAATTGCTCCTCCTTTTCAATTTCATCTATTGACTCAAGTGCCACACCGTACCCCACAAGGTTTTCCATTGTAATAAAAATTTCTGGATGGGCTCTAATGTCATGATATGCCGATGTTAGATGATTCCTGATCATAAATTGTTTAATGTTAAATGTTAAATTTACCGACAGGCGTACTCAGCAGAACGTTTAGCATTGGCAAATCTTGGGTTTTCTTTCTGCTAATAACATCAAATTTCTATAAGCATTCATCAAGTGGGCCTGCAAGGGAAAGGCATATGGCCATTTTATCATTTATTTATAGCACTGAGGAGTTAATATTTTAATTTTTATTTGATTGTTTTGTATATTCAGCGATTTTGTGATGTCGTTCGACTTTAAATCTGTTCAGTGTGTAAAAAGCTAAATTTGATTTGTATTTTACAAATTTGTTTAGTAGATCTGTGAACATTAGAATTTACATTTCATGTGTTTGCAGGGATCCCCTGCAAAACATACAAATACTAATTACAAAATAATTTGGTTCATGTTTTATAATTATTTATAATTTGTTGGTTGCATCCCTTATCTACTAGGGTCGTAGGGGCACTATTTTCTGTGGTGTGTCTTGGGCAAGTACAGCCTTGTGGTGCCCATCCCTCTCCAGGCCAACATATTTTCCACCCGATCTCAAACCGGAGACTTTTCGCATGTTAGACAAATGAGCTAACCAATGCACTACGGAATCATCAAAAAATAAAAAATAATCTGAGGAGCTGTTTGGCAGCTGAATGTGCGCAGTGAGCCCAGCCAAGACCAATAGGGAGCGGTGACGCTTCACATACGCCACAATGACAAGCCACCAGGGCAGGCGTGCTGGTGTTTTTTTCACACACTTTTTAGAACTATTTCTTTATTTAACACTATCTATGGATTCAGACTGGAAAAAACATGAAATGGCAACAATTTGAAGCATTTTTAAGCACTTCACTAATAACTAAAGCATTTTCCTGACCTTAAAAACACATAATTAAAATTCAAGCATTTTCAATAATGTCAAGCACCGGTACAAACCCTGGTTAAAGCAGCATCGGATGTTCTTAACTTTTACTCATGGGCAAAAATGAGACTTAAAATGTGAAGGAAAAAAAAAATACTTGATGATTATCGCAATAATTATCGATATCGACCGATAATAATTTTTTCATCGTGATAAAAGATTCTGTCATGTCGCTCAGGCCTAGACTACCAAGACGTGGGTTTAGAGCTCCCCCACCTTGTATCCAGCGGATCTGTGTGGCCGGACCGTAGCCCTGCTCGTTTTTGGCGGCGATGCGGAAGATGAGTGCCGGGCGGTTAGAGGCCGAACAGTCCAGGTGAGCGTTGACCAGTTGGCTGGTACTGATGGCGCAGAAAGTCTTGACGCCGCGGTAGATCCGGATGAAGGCCATGTGGCCTGGACCCTCCGAGCTAGACGAGCGGCCTTTCTTCACCGCCATGTACATGGAATATTCCAGGATCCGGCCTGAAGGCGACGGAGGCGCTTGCCATGTGATGTGGACGATATCATTAGCCTGATTTACACAAGAAAAAATAGGTGATAGGTTTATTCTGTTTTTAATATTGGACAAATACAAAGGAGATTTAATAGGATCCCAGTTCATTATTTCATGGTTCGTACACCTTTTGAATGACCCAGTTCAAGCAAGAATTTCAAACATTTTCAACCATGTCACCCAAATTTCAAGCATTTTCCTGACCTTGAACACACAGTATTAAAATTCAAGCACTTTCCCAGATTTCGAGTACCCGTAAAACCCCTGTTTTTTTACTACTATTGCTCCATGTGGGCAGCACGGCGGCGCAGTGGTTAGCGCTTGTGCGGCACAGTTAAATGTCTCGGGAACCTGTGGTGGGTTCAAATCCAGCTCCAGAATTCCTGTGCGGAGTTTGTATGTTCTCCCCGTGCTTGCGTGGGTTTCCTCCGGGCACTCCGGTTTCCTCCCACATTCCAAAAACATGCATTTCAGGTGAATTGGCCGGTCCAAATTGTCCCTAGGTGTGAATGAGCGAATGAGCTGTCTGTCCCTGTGTGCCCTGCGACTGGCTGGCAACCAGTTCAGGGTGTCCCCTGCCCACTGCCCGGAGATGGCTGGGATGGGCTCCAGCCCCCCCCCGCGACCCTAATGAGGATAAGCGGTACGGCTAATGAGATGAGATGAGATTGCTCTATGTTGTTAGATGTTTTGACATCAATGTCGCCATCGGCAATCTTGTTTTTGTTCTTTGATTTTCACACCTTGTGGGGCTGATCTGTTTTTGCAACCTTCAAGGTTTGAGGAGGCTCAGAGGGAGTGCTAGAAATCGGGAAAAAAAATATCTTATCCGAAAGATTCTCTCTCTGTCTCTCCTCCGCAAGTTCAAAATCCATTGATGTGTACTCTCCTTATTTTGAGTGTCTACTAAAGTTTAACCTCAAATTTGGTCCTTCGAGCCGGATCCTACCTACCCTATAAACAATGTCCTTCACGACGTCATCAAGGGCAAAGAAAAATCCCAATACACAACCCTAATCCATGTTCTTTCCAAATCACGAACTGTAAGCCACAGGGTTTGTACACCTTTTACACGGCCAAATCCAAGCACTATCAAAGGACCTTTAAAGCCAATTTACCAATTTCTTCAATACCATTAGAAAAAACGGATGTCAATAATTGATACGCACTAAAGCACTTTTCATAGTGGCCTGTTTGTGTTGTAACATGCACATGTCCTACTGGACACAGCCTGTATGATGACGCTTCGAGGAACAATGCCATACAAACTAATGCTAGATGCCATTAATCAAGAGGGACGAAGAAATGCAATAGAAAAGCTAAGCCAACAGAGAGCAGTGTCTGCGTCATTTTAAGCAGACTTGTTAAGTAAAATGGCAAATATTTCAAGTATTTACAATGATTTCAAACACCCTCACAAACCCTGAAGCCACTATCAATTGAAAATTTGCCATAATCAATCTTTTACGATAACACCCAATTGACATCTCACCTGGATAATAACAACTCCTAATATGTATTCATTAATGTGGAAGGAAAAGCACGCACACACACACACACACACACACACACACACACACACACACACACACACACACACACACACACACACACACACACACACACACACACACACACACACACACACACACACACACACACACACACACACACACACAGATAAGAGAGCCAGGTGCGCCATAACAATCCCCAACTGCTCAATTTATCGCGCATTCATTCCCAAACAAGCACAACTGTAACTTTTTCAACCACCTCCAAGGTTCCCTGCTCTGACATAGAAAAAAAACCTCACTGCAACCTTCACCTTTTATTCCACTCTCCCACAAAAAGCCCTGCCGGTTTTATTAGATAGATAGATAGATAGATACTTTATTCATCCCCGGAGGGAAATTCATATTTCCAGCAGCATCCCTGAGCTGAGAACAATACAATAATAAAGCAGAAAGAATAATAATAATAATAATAATTTCCTTGTATTGTCATTCTGTGTAACAATGCACACAGAACGAAATGTCGATTGCACCTGACCCGTTGTAGCGAGCCGATGCAGCCGCAGCCAACAGAGGGCGCCGCCGACCACTTTTTAAGTCTTAGGAATGACTCGGCCGGGGCGCGAATCACCGACCTCCCAGTCTCAAAGCGGGCGCCTTACCATCTAGGCTACTGATACACAATATACAAATACCCAGTGTGACGTGCAAATGCCCACTGTAGCGTGTTACATAGAATATCTAAATAGTGCTACACAGAATACATATTGCAATAAAATACGGTTATTATTCTTTCTTCTTCGTTCTTTGCCCAAATATAACACAATTTAAAACCACAAGTCACAAGAGACCGACACAACACTATCACATGCACAGACGATCATATAGATGTGTACATTTGTTATACATATGAGAGCCTCGGTTTTTGCGGTTAATGGGGACCAGAACCACCCGGGAAAGTGAAATTCAGCGAAGTAGCGTTGCACTTTCATAAAAGCCTAAGACTAACCTTGAGATGACCTCATTACCAACAGAGTACATGACTATAATAAAATAACAATAATAGATCTACAAATAATAACACATGAGACATAATTGTAGTTGAATGAATAGTTCTATTGTCAAAGTATTTTGTGTAAAACAAAATTGGAGGACCTCTCCTTTCAGTGTAAGAAAGCAATTTAGCGGTAGCATCGGGTGTCATCGAACAGAGTCAGATCTCCACAATGATAAAATAAAACGCCCCAAATGTAGTGGTTTCCCACAAACTGTAGCTCCAGGTCATTCGTTCCATGGCTTATGGACCTGGCGTTGGCAAGATACGGGGTCCACAGCGGTGGCTTAGGAGATTTGTTAGCCTAGCTGTTAGGAGTAGGCCGGACCAGCAGCACCCTTCTTGTCTTCTCACTGACACTGCCCCATTGCTTCTGGAACCCAATAATAATCCACAGAGCACCCACAGGTGATCACCACTTTATCGCGCTCTTCTGACTTTGTTCAGAGTCCTATCAATTGATGAATTCCTTTTCAATGTAACCACCGCTAAAAGGTACCGGTAACTATTCTTCCTAGTTTGTGTATGGGGACGGCCAGGGTTGGGTAGAGTTACTTTAACTGGATTACTTTCAATTACTTTTGGATTACTCCATTACCAAATATGCTAATAAAAGACAAAAGAAACTATATATGAATAAAATTATGACTCACAACACGTGTTAAGCTTTCTCTCCTGGCTTTGATCTCTTTGATCTCTGGCAAAACTAACATAAAATGCGACAGAAACAAAGTGAAAATAAATCCAAACAGCTTGCCAAGATCATTTTTGCCGTTCCATGTATTCCGTTACTCCCCAAGCCTTTAGTAATTTTATTCATATTTAGTTCCTTTTGTCTTTTATTAGCATATTTGGTATTGGAGTAATCCAAAAGTAATTGAAAGTAATCCAGTAAAAGTAACCCTACCCAACCCTGTTGACGGCATACACCAGTCTATGACATTCGCACACACACACAGTCACAGCCACCCAACACAGAGCACCCTAAATAAACTGTTGCTGCTGTGCGAACACAATGCACGATACAATTACATCAATGACAATAAAGACAAAATCACCCATAACTTACCTGCACTGCTTATCCTCACTAGGGTCGCGGGGGTGCTGGAGCCCATCTCAGCTATCTTCGGGCAATGGGAGGGGGACACACTGAACTGGTTGCTAGCCAGTTGCAGAGCACACAGTGACAGACAACTCACCCGCACAATCACACCCAGGGACAATTTGGACCGGCCAATTAACCTGACATGCATATTTTTGGAATGTGGGAGGAAACAGCAGTAGTGCCTGGAGGAAACCCACACAAGCACGGGGAGAACACGCAAACTCCGCACAGGAAGGCTGATAGCTGGATTTGAACCCATGGCCTCTGAACTTACCAAACAGCTGCTGTGCCACCAAGACAAAATCAATTCAATTCAGATTCTGCGAAGGAGTGAGCCAGCGCAAAGTAGCATTAGGTCTCTGTACATATATACTTAAAATAAGGGTTCTTGTATAATTTATAATTGTTCTGCTTTTGTTAACTGTCACTAACCTTGGTTATCTTAACGGCTGATGGTGCCCCTGGGAAGCCTGGTTGGCACGTTTTGAACTCACTGACCGGGCTGAATTCTCCTTGGCCAAAGCAGTTGATGCCGGCCACCCTGAAGCGGTAACTCTGACCTGGCTCCAGCTCCTTCTTCCTCCTGTCTTGGTAGTCGACCGAAACCGGGAGCTTCCTGTGACACTGGAATGGTTGAATAAAAGCTAATGCCAGTAGGGACAATATGTGCTAAATCCATGCTGGAGACTTGCGGAAACTCTAAACAAAATAAATTGGGCCCAATACACCAGAGATTCTCAAATGCACACAAATAATTGTAAAAAAAAAACAAAAAAACAATGCACATAATAAATAATTATCACACAATGCGAAACTTTCAATAATCATTTGAGGCCTAAGAGCTCTCCTTGCGAGCAAAAGCAGAAAACGACAAGTCAAGATCAAATGTTACAATTCAAAAATCGAAAAAATAAATTTGAAAAATAAGTGTTCATTCTTAAAATTAAATAAAAAGAAACATTACACCATGTCATTATTTCAGACCATGAATTTAGTTCAAGGTCCAAAATATATGGCCATTAGTATAAACCAATACAAAAATTGGGTAATTTGTTTCAATCTCAAAATATAAGGTCATGCGGTTTAAACAACCCCAAAAGTTAGGTCTCCCTTTCTATTTCCCTTCTACCTAAAAATTTTGTTTCTGGATAAGAACCTTAAAAAATGGCTATTTTTTGCACAAAACAACCCAGAGTAGTAGAATGACCACTTCCTGACCCAAATATTTTTTTAAATCAAGTTTTTTAGAGTGTGTTTTTTTTAGTGGCAGTGTGTAACATTCCATCACACTATTTTTGTGTAGAGCTAAATCATGTGCATCCGAAGAAGACATTTAGAAGTGAGCTTTGTTTACAAGGGCCAGTTAACAATTACAACAGAGGCGAGCCATAGCTTAAAGCCAAGATTGTAATGTGAGTGGCTAGAGAAGAAAACTGTAGAGAAAAAAAATGGCCAATGCCTAAATATGGGACGCAGCATGACCAGCTTTGGAAGGCGAGTTACACCGATGGACAAAGCAATAGCAGCTAACAATAAAAATAGCGGTTGGCAGCGAGCCGCCGTAGCCTGCAACCAAGTGGATGAGATGAGATGCTAAAGGATTGAGTGGAATAATGCAGCAGATCGCTGAATGATGGGGCTTCACATGCAGGGCTCAGCTGTGTGCTCTAAATGGCTGTTAAGTGCTAACTGAACCCCCAGGACAAGCTATCTTGGCAAAATCCACAAAATCCGTAGTTGGAAGATGGCGGCTAAATATGTAGGATTCTTCAAAGTTGTGCAATATACTGCCATATTTGTAAAGTTAGAACCAGCATTAGGAGATACTGTAGTACATGTTTTTTGGCTCATTACTTGTGATATATTTTAATGAAATAATTATTTTTATACCACTAAGGGTCACTATACAAACGCTTTTAATATACCAAACCAAAATGCTGGTAAGAGGTACTTGGTAAAATTGTAAAGCTTTTCCCAATTCAATATCGCCGAATCCCACTGACCTCTTTATTAACAGAAGACCTGTTGAGGTCTGTACTGGTCTGGTTGTTGTCCGCAGGAAGGTAATAGTCCCGGACCTCTGAAAAAAGCGTTTTGAGCACTCCGACGTCAAACCAATTATTGCTTTCGTCGTTCTAGGAGAGAATACAAATTTTCGTATAAAACAAGACGAGCTCACTAAAACTCAGAAAATAAAAGTAAGCTCCATACCTGATCTGTTTTCTTCTCAACTGGATTTTTGGAAGCAAAAACGTCTAATTGTAATCTGATCATGTTTTTGGTTGAGTAATGTTTCAAATCAAATGTACCTGTTTGATGGGGAACAAACCCTAAAAAATCCTGTTTCTTTTCTTGGGGAGATTCCATCTGATTGTCGTGCTGCTTTGAAGCATACTACAATCACAACAGGCATGGAAATATTTTGGACTACTTCATACCTGTGATGACAAGTTTCCCTGTTCTTCTGTAGTACATTCACTAGTGAGGTGCGAGGACTGCAAATCTAAGAAAAAGATTCAGTCGGGGTAAAATGCAAGATCTCACAAAAGTAGGTTAGATTCTATGCACCTTTTTCGTTCCTGTTTGAAGGTGTAGGAATGGAGTCAAGCTGTGTGATTTGAGAACACTTGGGCTGAATTTGAAGGATGTAGCACTCTGCTCCTGACAGTGGGCGCCACGCCACGTGAAGCATGCTTACGGTGGATTTGATGAGCATCACTGCATCTGCCGAGGCTGGTCGATCTAGAATGTGAGCAGAGAAAACAAGACAAGTTCAACTCCATCAAATGTATGACTGTGTAAAAGTCTTTGTATCACCTGTTTCCAGGTACCAAAGGTCCTTGCAGCAGACTTGGTACAAGTTCTTATGGTAACCATCTCTGCCGCTCCATATAAAGAGCCTGGACCCAACAACGGTGGCACAATGTCCGGCCCTAGCTTTGGGCCAGCTGGGACTCTGATCTTTGTTTTGTGTATTGTGGCTCTGCAATTCGTCGCTGATGTCCTCAGATTCTGGGGCCAAGTTCTTCCAGCTCATTGTATCTGGGAGAAAAAATATTTTGTGAAGAGAAAAAATAAGACAGTAATCATATGCTATTTTTTACTTTACAATCCCAACATTTCTTCTATTGAACACAACTCTTTTCATTTTTGAAGTGAGTGTAGTAATTCCTCTAAAGTGTGTGCATTGAAAGTATACACAATATAGAAGCCTGAAGGAAAATTTGGATGCCTACTTCCATATTTTATTGCATGATCAATGATCATGATAACAAGTTTCCGCCAACCACAAGATATGCAAGCTGCTCTAAATCTCGGCCTGACAACAAGACAGAGCGAACTTGATTCCCCGGAGTGGCTGAAGAGAGCCAGTAGCTGGAGTTGGTCAGAGCTAATGTCAGTGGCTAACCCCAGAAGCTCGTGGGAGAGCTACTTAAAAGGACAAAAACATATTGCAGGAGCAAGGTTTGTTTACACGGAGAAGCTAACAATAACAATAGCAGCTAGCATCAAGCTAACACATGTGGATAGAGAAAGAAATAATGCAAAAAAGCATACGTGCAGTAGGGAGCTGTTAAGTGCTAAATGCAACAAAAAATGAATACATTATTTTTACACCAAAAGGGGTCGCTATAGAATACATAATACTGGCATTTAAATGAATGTTAGCATTCTTTTACTGGAAAATCCCACTGTGTCAAATTATTTTAGACTTTTCTTAATGCACAGAATGGACACAGTGCGTTATTGTTGATTATTTTATTGACAAGTGGGATATTTTTGATATAATAGACAGATGAATGTTGTTGTTTGTCTCACTCAAATTGAAAACAAACACAAAGGTGGTCATCTGGTGTTAGAAAGTATTACAGTGATTGAAATTTGGACTTTTTAACACCACACTAAATTGTGAAATAGGTTATTGGCATATGCCAAGATGGTTGGTGCCATTTTTGGGGAGAGAAAGAGAGGACACTACATACCAAAATTAAGGACACTTAAGGAGTTGGTACAAATCCATTTCATCCCTGCAGCGTTGTGCTTCTCCGATTCTGGAACAGGAATCCAGCCACCGAAAACAAACATTCTACAAGCAAAAGACACTCGTCTATCGATTCATTTATAAAACAAAAAAGGCTCAACTTTCTACATAAAAGAGAACTAAAGTTGAATTTTCTTTACTTGTTTTTAATCACATTGGCCGAGTGAAGGCTCTTGGGAAGTGGAACGGCACCCCTGGTTTCAGTCAGTGACCATGCCATCGTGTCTGAGAGAGAGACAAAAATTGTGATGGGGATCCCGATAAATACTTGAGCAATGGGCATCCTACTGAGATCAAGCTGCCATAGGTCATCCAATCTGCAGCCATGCATCCCTCCGTAAAGGAAGAGCTTTGGAGACCCCAGCCCAGTGTAGATCACAGCCGTGTGCGACTCGCGCGCTGAAGGACTTCCCCCTTTCGTCTCTGGAATGCTCCAGCCTCTCGCCCCTGATACAGACTGCAGCTCCAGCTCATAAAGGTCGTCCAGGTATCTGCCGAGGCATCTATGTTATTACGCTTATGGATTTTTGTATTTCCGCACTATTAAACACAACAGACTATTAGACTAACCCCCACAAAAATAGTAAAAAGTCCTATATTTTCATACATAGAATTTTTTGCGGACAATACGGCGCATGAAATTGAGATTACAGCAAGCACCTCCATATCTACGGGCACCTAAAAATGCATTAATACAAGGCATTAATATGTGCCAAAAAGCAAAATTGCAAATCATTGTATTCAGTGAAAGAAGAGTCCGACCAATGCGGTGATTGTGTCAACACATTACAACCTGACTACCGGTGATATTGACAACATGTAAAATGGCAGTACAACTTATCCAATTATCACATTAATGGTGTTTTTCCATCCGTGCCCCGGTGCTGTGTAATACTCTTCCCTCTGAGATTCGATCTGCAAA
The DNA here is from genome assembly GCF_059441175.1 of Urocampus carinirostris. Lineage (NCBI taxonomy): Eukaryota > Metazoa > Chordata > Actinopteri > Syngnathiformes > Syngnathidae > Urocampus > Urocampus carinirostris. Next base: position 38,330,607 of record NC_142359.1, read on the forward strand.
CTCCGAGGAAGTGTTAAATCTAGGCTTAAAAGACACTTATATTCAATATCTTATTGATTATGATGACTTCAGGAAGCTGTCAACCGGACATTTTGTTATTACCTACTGTATATTTCATGTTGATGGTGTCTGTGTATTGTCTGTTGATGCCTTTGCAACATCCATTGCAGCCAGGTCATCCTGGAAGGGGATTACCTTATATGGGGCCCCTTCTCAAGCTTCATTCATTTCCTTATGCTGAGGTTTTTGAGTTTTTCCTTGCCTTCATGTAGGTTTTAAATCAGGGGATGGTGTAATTGTAGTCATTACAGCCCTTTGAGACTTTTTGTGATAAAGGGCTATACAAATAAAAATGAATTAACTTACGGTTCCACAACTCTGATTTGCATTGTGCATTCAGATAGGAACACCTCTTAACCTGTGCGTCAATAACTGAAACCAAGTCAGGTCAAGTTTATTTGTATTGCCCTTAATTTTTAACTGAAGAGGTGGAGGGACAGAGTAACTGATCAGAGCGCACTGTGCAGATCTGTTTTCCTGGCACCGTGACTATAATGCCTAATGCCTTGTTGTAGGTAATTTGTGCTACTGTGGTCTAGTGGAAAAGTGTTGGCACTTTCACGGCCACTAATAAGGTTCATTTCCTGTTGCATACAAGGTTTTGCAATTTAGATAAGCAATTTTTATTAAGTTGAGTACTCATTGCACAATCATTGCTCAGTTATGGTATTACCGTGAAACCTTGTATGGTAATGTTTACCTATAATTACTGTAATGTATGCATTTTCAGTCTTATGTGCCTTATTCTTAGAGGATTTAAGGCACACTTTCGAAATTGTGGGCAAAATTGGGTGCTTAATAGTCTGGAAAATACGATAATTGTTAATATATGTTAGGCTTCATCCTTCAACTTACCGCGGGATGTTACCGTTGGGGTCTTCGCTCACGTTGGCCAGCCCCCCAAACACGTAACACTTGGTGCCTGAAATGGTGAAACTGTGACCGATTCGTGGGCATGGAGGCAGACCATTCTTGGGCGCTCTTGGCTTCAGCTTTTTCCAAAGCCAACGACTAGCCTGGCACATCAAACGTACGTTTGTGAGGGTATAAGCAGTACAGCTTATTCTAAATTGGAAAGGGTTACCTGAAGTTCATAAAGACTATTTGAGTATTTGCCATACTCCACCATGCCGCCAAATACGAGTATGCGAGTACCCTCACAGACTAAACCATGGGCAGCACAGCCGGGGGGGATGTCTCCTCTCACTGCAGGCAGGAACCACTGCTTTGAAACTGAAATAATGTAATTGTGTTATAAAACAATCTTGTAACCCAAAATAACATTAAGGCTGTTGAGAAAACCTTTCAAGCACAGCCAATTGCTCTCTTTATTATGCGATATTAAATCTTACAAATACAGCGGAGCTCCCATTTACTCACAGCGAGAGAGTCTATGTAGAATAAAAATAAAGATAATTTGTGTAAACAACATTATTTTATTCAACAAACAAAACAATTATTTCAATAACTTTGTAAATTTTTCTCTCCACCAGCAGTAAATTAAGTGTTGTTAATTATAAGCAGCAGAATACAGAGAAGAGTCGAGGTGGCCAAGACGAGATCGGTCTGACAATATAGGTTTGAAATTTTTTATATATATATACACACATAAATATGTATGTGTGTGTGTATAAATTGACAGGTATGCATCTAGTAATGTTAGGCATACCAAATTTTCCATTTTAAAGGCTTATCTTGGTTGAAAAAAAAGGTATCCTGTCAACTACTTTAATAATACAATAAGTAAAAATAACTTAAACTTCAAAAATTCCAACATGTATTATGTTATAAATTTCTTCTTACTAATGACACTGCGGTTCGAAGCACTGAAACTGACGTATTAAGTTCAGGAAGAAAATAAAACGTAACCTGATAACGAGTTTAAATATCAGAATGAAGGCTAAATCTAAAAAAAGAAAACGTTGATATTTTTGTGACATCTTCCACATGCTAATGCTAAAAACAATAGCCGCTAGGTAAATGTTAGCATACCGGTGTTATAAACATGCAGGTCCTCTGCAATTCCTTCGTTTCCACCTCCAAACACTACAACTAACTCCCGGATGGCTACCGCCCGGTGCCCATGTCTGGAACGAGGAATCACACCGGTAAACGAATACACTTTTCGCCATTGTGGTTCTCCTGTTGTCATTTTCCTCCACAATTTTGCCGCTGTTGTTCTTTCAATGCGTAGGGAGGTGGTTGGGGAGAAACCGGAATTGCGTCATCTGTGCTTGGAATGAAAACAATAAAAAATCTTAAAAAAAAAAAAAAGTTATTGGATTAATAGAGAAGTCTCGATACATTGTGATTGTATGTATTTTTGTTTAAAAAAACATGCCCCGTGTTAAACATCACGGTGCATCTGACGCCCCTCTGTCAGTTCCACCTTTTGATTGGTTGAAACGCAGGGTAGGTGGCTTTCTAAAGCACGATCTGTAAACAATGGGAACAGGCGCTTTCGAGTGGATGTTGCTAAAACGTTAAAATGTGAATATCGAACAGTTTCGTCGAAGAAAAGTGGATATCATGATAAAGTTCTTTATCTTCTGTAATGCAAATAAAAATGGTATACATTTTAGATTAAACGAAAATTAACTAAAATTTTGCAAGTTTTTTTGTTAGTCAATAATATCTGGTTACGGCTTGCAACCTACTACTATACCTTTTCCAAGGCAAGTCGTGTTTATTTGTATAGCCCTTAATATATTTTAATATTTTATAATAGCATTGTTTTATTGTAATGATATCAACGTGGTGAAACATTGTATTCAATGAGATTAGACATGGCAGGGTAAACATGAAATAAAGACTTTAAAGAGAAAAAAAAAGATAAGACTGTCAGAACAAATAGGCAAAAATATTTACAAATTAGTACTTAGAGACCGTCCCAAGTTATAGTAACAGTGCAATAAAAGACTAGTGGGGTTGAGAGAGAGGGAGAAGTTTTCGCCATAATCATTAATATTATAAAAAATAAAAGACTTGGAATATTTAAGTAAATTTGTGATGAACCCTGAGTTTATGACATTTTTGTTTTTGTCGTTGTAATTACGTACATAAAATAAAACAGAACTTTAAGTCTAGCCTTAATCACAAAAAGTTTCATTACTATATTTGTCACAAGCCAGAAACGGAGACAGGGCCCAGTAGCGTTCGTTTACTCAGTTTTATTGATAAAGAGGGAGAGCAGTGCTTGCTTCCACGATCCGATGATCGACGGACACGGGTAGCAGATGGCTGGAACGCGGAAGTGTCACTTCCATGTCGAGCGAGGATAATCATAGACAGCAGGAATGCTGGTCACTAGCCGGGACGGGAGAGCAAGGGCGGTATTGAGTTCAGAAAAGAGGTCCGCAACAGGTATCAGGCAGGAAACGGGGGAAAACAGGTCGGAGATCCGGATGGCAGATCAGGGCAGAAACGGGTCGGCAACACGTATCAGGCTGGAGAAAACAGGGCAGGAAAATGTCTTAAGGTATGAGCTTGCCTAGCTAGGAGCATAGGTTCGCAAACGGTCTGACGGCTTCCTCTTGAAAGCCGGGGGTTTAAAAGGAGTCTCTGAACCAATCAGCTCTCAGGGCTGTTGGCGCCAATTGGGCAGCCGCATGTGCCCCGAATCAGCAATCATGACAATATTCTAATTTCTAGTAATTTGTAATAAACACAGGAGACGCATACAAGTCACATTTAGTTGGAAATGTGGACAATCTCACACAAACATCGGATTTCATCCCAAAAACAGAACTGAGCATTATATACACGCCCACACCTCACCCTTTAGCAGTTATGCCCATTTCACCCTTCTAGAGTCTAGAAGCTTCCTCTACGTCCTCAGCTATGTCCACCGCTTTACATCACACACGCCGCACTGAACAACAGGATGTGTCACACAAATTGAAAAAAATATGAGACTTTTATGTGCTTCTTATGGTTGTCAGAATACAATAATCTAATCTAAAAAAATCACTCGAACCAGTTTTTGCTTGTGACACCAGATACCATTTATTATTTTTAGAGCTTTTACAAAGACTACAAAATCCTCCAGATGAGTTATATCACTGCCTCTGTCTATTTACATGATATGTTACATACAAATGTACAAAATATAAAACATTCAAAGGACAAATGTTTCAAGAAGACTGACAAGAACCTTCTCATCTCCAAAGCAGAACAAATGCTGTGGCCTTCCAATTGAAGCCCAATTGGACACGCTGGCTGCAGAGTCAGACAACTGGTAAGATCGTAGATGGTGGGATTGTCCTGAGGTTGTCAATATGGGGTTTGTGGTAGCACCTGTGGTCTTTTACAGTACGGTGTAGAGTAAAAGCGAGCGCCTCCGCAGCTTTAAACAATCCAATGAACGCCACAGCAAGATGGAAACCAAGTAGAAAAGTGCAGCTTGGAAATTATTTTCATCTATATTCCTGCGTCCACTGCACATCACTAGATCTGTTTGGATATTTTTTATTTTTCTTTTAAATACATATTTTCTTTTAGCAGGTTCGTGTAACATCAACTGGGCGAATGCATCTTTGATTTTCTGTGCAAGAAGACTGAGGTATTTACAAGCCGCCCGAGTGTGCAAAAACCAACCCTCACATTAAAAAAAAAATCCAAAATGGCTTCTGTCCAATAGTATACATAAAGGTTAATATTTTATCTTAATTAAACCCCCGAACCCTCAAGTGAAAAGGCTCAAAGCATGCTTAAAAAAGAAAAAAACAACATTTGGTTGTGCTCTTGTTAGTTTAAGTGAACCCAGATCAACTGGGTGAAAAAACAACCCCCAATCCCCTTTGAATTGTATTCATGTATAAATGTTTTTTTTTTGTACAATAATAATCAGTTCATACTTTACATATATGAACTATTTGTTTTTTTCCTGTTGAGGAAACACAGGAAGAATGAAGCATTCACTGCATACGAACCTCTCATCATTTGAAGGTCAATGGAAGCAAACTAAAAAAATGTTTTGCACACTTAAGGCAACACGAAAGCACCAATTTAATTGTTCCCTTGCTAGTTTTTTTTTATTTTGGCATGAACATAAGAGATTGGCACATGTCCATTTTGATCACAGTAGCATCATTTCGGCTACTCGGAACAAGTGACCTTGAGAGCACCTCTGTAAACAAGAAATAGTGCCTGTCCGAAATGTAAACTGTAACTGCCAACAAAACATTCCAGTTAACATTTCTTTTCTTCTTGGGCGGCTGATCCACAAAGTTGTAGTCTAAATATGTAGAAAATGAACAGAGGGAGCAGAAGTGACACATTGTGACTAAAAGACAAGCTCTGCAAATCTGCTCTGCAAAATATCAGTAAAAGATATATTTTGAAAGTAGTAACCTTTTCTTGAGGAGTTTCTTAATATTTTTAACTTTTTAATTGACTTAGAGAGCATTTTTGTAAGTTGAAGGAAACATTCAGTAATTTTGATTGCACATTAAAGGGATAGTGTGTTTTATTTAGCACCTCCTAGTGCAGAAGTCGGGAACCTATGGCTGGCAAGCCGGATATGACCTTTTTCATGACTTCATATGGCTCTGAGATAAAATGCTACTCGTGTAAATTTCCTCTGTAGCGTTAAAATTCTGTTGAGTTTGGTGCCTGTATAGCCAAAGAAATAATAATGAATGCTGTTTGGTCCAGTATAGACCCCAAAACGCCAGCCAAGCACACAGACCAATTGAATTGGGTGAGTGGTAGAGGTGGCCTGGATCCCTGCACACATTACACGCTCCCCTCACTTTCACATACATCCACTGTGCTGAATGAAAACACATCTGTGAACTTTTTGCGACATTGTTACAAATGAACTCTGCTCGCATCTTGTTTTGAAACCATTATTTACCCCCAAAATTTAAAGGTCAAAATGAACAAAATCAACAATCAACTGCAGGAGGGAAAAAAGTTTTAAGAGGTATATTTGTGATATGGGACACAGTATTATATGAGTTTGGTTTTGCTGAATTTTATCTTAAAACATATGGTATGGCTCTCCTCCCCTGCCGGGAAAAAAAAAATATAATGTGTATATCTATCTATCTATCTATCTATATATATGTATATATATATATCTATATATATATATATATATATATATATATATATATATATATATATATATCTATATATATGTATATATATATAGATATATATATATATATATCTCATCAGCTGTACCGCTTATCCTCATTAGGGTCGCGGGGGGGCTGGAGCCCATCCCAGCCATCTCCGGGCAGTGGGCAGGGGACACCCTGAACTGGTTGCCAGCCAATCGCAGGGCACACAGGGACAGACAACTCATTCGCTCATTCACACCTAGGGACAATTTGGACCGGCGAATTCACCTGAAATGCATGTTTTTGGAACATGGGAGGAAACCGGAGTGCCCGGAACTGTGCCGCACAAGCGCTAACCACTGCGCCGCCGTGCTGCCCTATATATATATATATTTATATATATATATATATATATATATATATATATATATATATATATAGATATAGATATATATATCTATATCTATATCTATATCTATATATATTTATATATCGGGTCAAAAAGGTTCCTGACCCCTATCCTAGTGATTAAAAATACATCCATTAAAATAACAATATTATAGCTCTTTTGTGCGGCACAGTTCATGTCTCGGGCACTCCGGTTTCCTCCCACGTTCCAAAAACATGCATTTCAGGTGAATTCGCCGGTCCAAATTGTCCCTAGGTGTGAATGAGCGAATGAGTTGTCTGTCCCTGTGTGCCCTGCGATTGGCTGGCAACCAGTTCAGGGTGTCCCCTGCCCACTGCCCGGAGATGGCTGGGATGGGCTCCAGCCCCCCCCGCGACCCTAATGAGGATAAGCGGTACGGCTAATGATAGATAGATAGATAGATAGATACTTTGTTCATCCCCGAAGGGAAATTCACATTTCCAGCAGCATCCCTGAGCTGAGAACAATCGAGAACAATCGAAAATAACACGGGAGCTGCTGGAGTGGCTGCGATGAGACAAGAACTACCATATAGACGGGCATTTAAAAAAAAAAAAGCTTGTAAATCGAGAAATTTGCATTATTTTACATATCATGAGCTTCATCGAGAGGGAGCTGCTATCTTGCTGCGAAGGTTACCCTTAACAATCAAAAAACTTGTGAAAGGCTTGGTAAAATACGAGAGAAAGGAATTGCAGCGGTTTGATCACTTTGAGTCCCCATAGTACGTATTTTTAATGCCTTAAAGCATTTGTTTTCAGTTGCACTACAGAATCCGGTGACATCTAGTGGTCAAATAATACACACTATCCCTTTAACAATACTGTTAACATTTAGTTAACCTTAAGGAGATTCTTTTATAAATGTGACACTATTCTTGTAACTTGGAGGTAGTATCTCATATTGTCATAGTTATTAGTTCCTTTTAGAGAATATTTAAAACAACGTTTTAATGTTAACTGCAAGAAAAAAAAGTCCAACTTCAGATAATTTAGCTCATTTAATTTAAATCATAATAATTTGGATTTAAAGATATCTGATGTTGTTTCTGTAAAACAAAAAAAGAGAAAGAAACTAATCTTATTGAGCATATGATGTATGATTTAGCTAGTTTTACAAAATTTATGGCTTGATTAGAAAAAACATTAATATATTGATCCAACATTTGCCAGATAAGTGTATTGAAATTCTCATATTTCTTATTTACTTTAAAAACAAGACAAGTTATTTGGGAATTTGAAAAAACTCAAAACCTTTTTTGCCAATGAGGTAAATTATTTGTATTGTTGTTTTGTTTGAGTTTCCTGTCAGGTATTTTTTTCTAGTGGTCATAGGTGTAGAAACGTATACAGCACTGCAAAAAATGATTTTTCTTTCATTCAAAGTATTATTTATATTACTATACCCCGTTAAAACTTGTTTTCCCCCTGGTAAAAAAAGTAGTAAAAATATTTTTCTTATTCGAAACATTATGAAAGAAACATTTTTGGTAAAGCAAATGCAAGAATTGATTGAAATAATTGTAGTAAAATCAGGAAAATATACTCAGAATGAGTAAAATTATCTGCCAGTGGATCAAGACCATTTCTGTTCAAAAAGGTTGAGTACAATTGGGTAACTAAAATAACTTTTTGATTGTGAACAAAGTCCAAGATTTTCATAGCGCCGACTCCAGGGACGAGTCTAGCTGGTCGTCATGGTGACTTGCGCTGTCGCTGTCGCAGCTTTGAGCGCTTGAGTAGTTGGCCGCTTCCTGCAGCCTCAGCAGCATGTTCATCTGCAAAGGATTAAGACCAGAACATCAGAAATTTATTTTCTTAAAATACATTTACAATTATCTTTTGTATTTTTAAAATTATAGACAACAGGAACTAGGGGCCACATTGCAGGGAAAAAAAATCTGACGGGACCAGACTAGTAGATTGAAGAGAAAGAAAGAAAGAGAGGGAGAAAGAGAGAAAGAGAGAGAGAGGGGAGAAAGAAAGAGAAGGAAAGAGAAGGAGATAATGAGAGAGAAAGAGAACAACGCAGG